>NC_092381.1:73586123-73781123 GCF_030028105.1 Mobula birostris
TTTGCATATCTGTGTAGTATTGTTGAATGTTAGAATGAGATTGAGCATAGTTTGTGATACTTATTTTCAGAAAATCAATTCAGATTTAATGGGAGATGAAGGCTTCTTTGACTTGCTGAGTCAGTTCCAGAGTAATCGTATGGATGACCAGCGATGTTCATTCACAGGAAATCAGAGTTGTGCGGCGAAGGTTTTACCTGTCACATCCACACCACCAAAACCCTTGGGTGAGTGTGCTTTAGACCTTTCATGACATTATACCTGAATTAAGTTCCATGATTTTCCACAGATGCTTTTTCCTATTGGCATGGGGAAATTTAGCTCACTGAATGTTTTTTGTATATTTACTTTCCTTGCACTTCTGCCCAATTTGGTTGAAGGGAATCTTTAGCACAAACTTTATTGTATCTGATTTTCGTATGAAGTTATTCCTTCTTTGGCAGATTGAATGACAACTACATTTCCTTCAGAATAAATGAAGGGGGATACCTGAAATGAAGAAAATAATGTTGAATAGTTAAAATAATGTAATATCAAGATTTCTTAAGGCAGTCATTACTCATTAATGAAATTGGAGCAATGTCCTGCATAGTTGAGGAACATGTGGATATGCTGTCTCATGAACAGCCAGTGGCGGATATTAATTCAGTAGAAGAATCATGTATTAGGTTTCATTAGTTGGGATTTTGTCCCAAATTTCAGTAACTGCACACATTGCAACGTAAAGTGGTGGTGCATCTACTGCTGTCATCCTTGTGCAAGTGACATGTTGAGAAATGCACATGCAGCAAAATCCTCTCTGCATGGTATTTGTTTACTTTTCAGGTGCTCAACCTCAACAACACACCTGCACACTCTAATATTTCTTGTGTTGTCAACTTGCATCCAGTTGATCCGCAGCAGGTGCATTAGAATGAGCGTTCTGTTCCCTACTAGAGGAATGGAAACACAACAATCTAATTAACAGAAGTTTAGTGTGAGGTGCTTTTTAAAATAAGGAGATACGTTTTCAGATAATAGGGAATTCTGACAAGTAGTTTTAACTCGACTGAGACTGATAGATTTTGACTCAATCTTGTTGAATAAAACCTTTAAAAAGGAAGATCACTTTGAAGATGCAGAGGTCAATATTAAATGGTAAGTATTTCATTTACAGCAAAATACCAATTATCTAGCAACCTCAAAACCTTGGGGTTGGACTGACAGATTTTCCAAACTAGTCATTGAGTGATGTAACTGCTATTAATACTCCAACACACTAAATTCACTTTAAACTGTTACAAGAATCATTCCCTCTAATAATGATCAGGGAGACAGAGAGAGAGAATCTGTAATTACTGATAAATACCTTTATTATCCCATGGAAGAACACATGAACTTACACAACCAATACCTGTATGCACACCTACTAAGTTCTTGTGATCTTCCATGAACAGTCAAAAAACAGAAAAGATAATTCCATTCCCTGTAGTTCAGTTTTATATCTTCTTGTGTCCATGGGACACCTCACATTCACAAAAGTTGTTCTCCTATAGAGTTACCGCTGCCAGCACACTTGAAGCATCTGATTCATATTCATTTCTTACCAATTCAAACATTGCATTCCAGTGTCATTGGCTGTGGGTCACATGTCTGACCTTTAACACCTTTTTATTGGCTCCGCTGCAGGCCAGCATCCATTTATTGCCCTCTTCCCAGCAAGAGACAATCCATAATTTATGGCTCTTTGTTCTCAATCAGCCACCAGCTTGAATCACGTAGACCAGCATTCACAAACCTGGATGTTATATCCAACCAAAGAACACCTCACAAATAACTTATTTGGAAATGATATCTAGTTCAGCAGGTTACCTGAGGCATCATTTTGTCGACTTTAAAACCACTGATCAAGTCAAGCGACTTTTGCTCAAAATAGATAACTTTTCATAAAATGGCAGCCTCTCTCTCCTCCCTTATGGCAAGAACAAAGGTAATTGGTCCATCTTCTTCCATTGTCTTTGATTCATTTGAATTCACTGATTGCAGACTGTAGTTCTTTCTGGTCAACAAGATGCCACACAGTAATGAAATAAATTTTCCAGTGAACCTGCCATATTTAAAGGGAACATGTGAAAACAGAGTGGTGAAATTGTCTCAGTAAGTTTAAAGGGAGCAGAGAAAATAGCCTTTGGTGAGCTGAGTGCTGAACATATGGATTAACTAACACTGGAAAAGCAGATTATTGGAGTTTTCCAGTAATTTCCTTGAATTTAAAGCATTTCTACATTGAAATTGTTTATTAAAACTGCATAGATTTACTACATATCACATTTGTTCACTAGCAGAACTGTTCTTGCTTGATTCAGACACAGTAACCTTTAAATACTAACTTCGAAACCCAGCAGAAAGTTGTTTATTGAGATACGTTCAGTAATTTTTATGCTGAGCTATTTTCTCTAATTTCAGCTCACTCCAAATCAGTGGTCTCACCACAGACCGAGTTTATGGACCGGCTTGCTAGTTCCCAGAGCCGTCGATTAGATAATCAACGTGCAAGCACTGGCAATCTTCCGGGCTTGCGACTGAGCAGGTATAATAACCACACTATTCACAGTCAGCTGATCAGTGGTGACAGCATGGAACCAGATGATCCTTTCTTTGACATGCTACTAAAATGTCAAGTAAGTCTTTAGTTTTACTAAGTGTTTCACTTTTAATCAGCAAGAGTTCATGTCATTTCTGAATATAGATTTCTCTGACAATTTCTGGTCAAGTTTAATGGATGTAGAATGAGAATACACCAAATGATTAAATCAAAGAGCAGGGGGTTTTTAGAGTGAAATAGTTCTAACAGGATTGTAATTTTAATTACAACATTTGTAATTAAAAGTGACTGAAATAAAAATTGTATGACCGTGTCAGAATACTTCTGACAAGTGTTACAGAGTCATAGAATTGTATAGCCTTCAGCCCATCATCTCTCTGCAACCTTTACATCTCATCTACACTAATATCATATGTCTGCTTTGGGACTGTATCCTCCCTAAGCCTTGTATACCTAAATATCTAAATGCTTCTGAAACATAGTAATTGTTTCTGATTCCACCACCTCACCTTTGGTACTGTGCTCCAGATTTCAGCTTGTGTCAGTAAAAAGCAACTTGCCCCACAGATTTCCTTTAAATCTCCTGTTTTTCACCTTAAAATTATGCTCCACACATAAAAGTTGCTGGTGAACGCAGCAGGCTAGGCAGCATCTATTGGAAGAGGTACAGTCGCCGTTTCGGGCCGAGACCCTTTATCAGGACTAACTGAAAGAAGAGCTAGTAAGAGATTATGCATAGTAACATTATGCTGTCTTGTTTCTGATACCTCTAGCATGGAAAAAGGTTTTGACTATCTACCAATCACTTCTTACAAGCGTATAAAATCTCAGTCAGAAAAAGTTGTAACATAACAGCCCAACTCTGTCCTGATCTATGAAGGCAAGCATGCCATTTGCCACCTTCACCACCCTGTCTTCTGGGGAACTATGGTTTAGACCCCAAGGTTCCTCAGTTTGACAACATTCCTTAGTGTCCTGTCCCTATCTGATTTTGCACAATGCATCAACTTGTGCCATTTGGGATTAAATCCCACCTCCCAAAAGCAAATATAGGGATGGGCAATAAATGTAAATGGAAATACAAGGCAGAATCATAAAGGCTCCCTTATGTGCCAAAATGGTCTATGCAGCTTTGTTGAGCAATTCAGACCACCTTAATTCCTTATTTGCTGCAAATTGTTGTCTTTTAATGTATTAATGCTTATCCAGTTCCCTTTCATGAGTATAGTTGACCATTACCTCACTGCTCTTTACAGGCAATAATGTTTGATTCATATTCACTTTGCATTTTAATTAAAACAACTTATTCCTCACATTGTTTCTCTATATTTTGTCCATCACTTTAAATGCATTTCCTAGTCCACAAATCATTCATAGATAACATTTGCATCTTTTCCAGGATATTAAAATCCTTCCTAAACTGTGGGGACTAGTACTGTATTCAGTACATCTAAATGGCTTAACTAGCATGTTGAACCTTCATGAAATAATCTGCCTGCTTTTGTATTCTATGCTTTCATTTATGAGACCTAAGTTCCAACATGTTCACTTACCTTTCTAAGCTTACGGACAACCCCTTTAGAACTATAAAATCTGTGTAACCACTTTAGACTTTATTAAATTTAATTTTTCACATGCCATGCTGCTATTTTGCAATCCTTTACTATTGTCATTTCTTTCTGCACAAATATAGGTCTTGTCAGCAAATTGATAACCTGTGATTTGAGAATGTGTGAAAAATCAATAGTATTAGCACTATTACCACTTTTTACCATTCTCTAGTTTAATCAAAAATTTGCCACAACATTGTTCTTAAACAAATTATTTTTGATGCCATGGGCCCTAACTTGCTCATCAGCCATTTATGGAACTCTAGCTTTTCTAAAGCATAGATAATACCTGTTACATTCTTCTTGGTAATTTTGTCAGTTAATTTACAATATTCAAATTGGGTTGGTCAAATGCTGTTTGTCAGCTTAATGTAAAACCTGCAAATACGTATATATTTTATTTTTTTCTTGTTATTTCCCTTGCATTGAGCTTAAACGGACTGATCTTTATAGTTGTTGGATGTTACAGTACTTTTCTGGATATTCTTCTGGAAACTTCACACTGTCCAGAGAAGGCATATACTTTTGTGATCTCTACCCCAGTTCCATTGCAGCTCCCTTCCATTAACCTTTTCCTGTATTTCCATCTTTTCTACCACACCTGATTGTTATTATTTTTTTGCGGCATCAGTACACTGCCAATCTTCCCAGTTCTCTTATTCTGTCTGTAGGGACTTTTTTGGGTTCCCTTTTATGTTAATTGACATCCTAGTTCAATTTGCTCTTAATGCATCTCCCCCCCCCCGCCCCCCGCCTCAGACTGTGATATTCAGCCTACTCTCCAACACCTTTGCTCCTTAGTTAAACCAGTTTCTGATCCTTGCTGCTAAGGGCCTTGACAGAGTTGTGGAAAGTTTTGTTTAAATGGTAGAAAATGATCAGCTAGGGAGCACTGACTTTGGTTCTGTATTTTTTCCCTTTGTAGGATTATACCTACCCTATACCTGAAGTAACTTTTCTTTAAATTATAACCATATAACAATTACGGCACGGAAGCCGACAAATCCAGGGCAAGCATTAAAAAGGGCCACTTTTCAGCATAATTGTATAAGGGCTAAGAGAGTTGTAAAAGAGCGCCTGAAGGCTTTGTGTGTCAATGCAAGGAGCATTCGTAATAAGGTGGATGAATTGAAAGTGCAGATTGTTATTAATGATTATGATATAGTTGGGATCACAGAGACATGGCTCCAGGGTGACCAGGGATGGGAGCTCAACGTTCAGGGATATTCAATATTCAGGAGGGATAGACATGAAGGAAGGGGAGGTGGGGTGGCGTTGCTGGTTAAAGAAGAGATTAACGCAATAGAAAGGAAAGACATAAGCCGGGAAGATGTGGAATCGATATGGGTAGAGCTGCGTAACACTAAGGGGCAGAAGACGCTGGTGGGAGTTGTGTACAGGCCACCTAACAGTAGTAGTGAGGTTGGAGATGGTATTAAACAGGAAATTAGAAATGTGTGCAATAAAGGAACAGCAGTTATAATGGGTGACTTCAATCTACATGTAGATTGGGTGAACCAAATTGGTAAAGGTGCTGAGGAAGAGGATTTCTTGGAATGTATGCGGGATGGTTTTTTGAACCAACATGTCGAGGAACCAACCAGAGAGCAGGCTATTCTGGACTGGGTTTTGAGCAATGAGGAAGGGTTAATTAGCAATCTTGTCGTGAGAGGTCCCTTGGGTAAGAGTGACCATAATATGGTGGAATTCTTCATTAAGATGGAGAGTGACATAGTTAATTCAGAAACAAAGTTTCTGAACTTAAAGAGGGGTAACTTTGAAGGTATGAGACGTGAATTAGCTAAGATAGACTGGCAAATGACACTTAAAGGATTGACGGTGGATATGCAATGGCAAGCATTTAAAGGTTGCATGGATGAACTGCAACAAATGTTCATCCCAGTTTGGCAAAAGAATAAATCAAGGAAGGTAGTGCACCCGTGGCTGACAAGAGAAATTAGGGATAATATCAATTCCAAAGAAGAAGCATACAAATTAGCCAGAGAAAGTGGCTCACCTGAGGACTGGGAGAAATTCAGATTTCAGCAGAGGAGGATAAAGGGCTTAATTAGGAAGGGGAAAAAAGATTATGAGAGAAAACTGGCAGGCAACATAAAAACGGACTGTAAAAGCTTTTATAGATACGTAAAAAGGAAAAGACTGGTAAAGACAAATGTAGGTCCCCTGCAGGCAGAAACAGGTGAATTGATTATGGGGAGCAAGGACATGGCAGACCAATTGAATAATTACTTTGGTTCTGTCTTCACTAAGGAGGACATAAATAATCTTCCAGAAATAGTAGGGGACAGAGGGTCCAGTGAGATGGAGGAACTGAGCGAAATACATGTTAGTAGGGAAGTGGTGTTAGGTAAATTGAAGGGATTGAAGGCAGATAAATCCCCAGGGCCAGATGGTCTGCATCCCAGGGTGCTTAAGGAAGTAGCTCAAGAAATAGTGGATGCATTAGTGATAATTTTTCAAAACTCGTTAGATTCTGGACTAGTTCCTGAGGATTGGAGGGTGGCTAATGTAACTCCACTTTTTAAAAAAGGAGGGAGAGAGAAACCGAGGAATTATAGACCGGTTAGCCTAACGTCGGTAGTGGGGAAACTGCTGGAGTCAGTTATCAAGGATGTGATAACAGCACATTTGGAAAGCGGTGAAATAATCGGACAAAGTCAGCATGGATTTGTGAAAGGAAAATCATGTCTGACAAATCTCATAGAATTTTTTGAGGATGTAACTAGTAGAGTGGATAGGGGAGAACCAGTGGATGTGGTATATTTGGATTTTCAGAAGGCTTTTGACAAGGTCCCACACAGGAGATTAGTGTGCAAACTTAAAGCACACGGTATTGCGGGTAAGGTATTGGTGTGGGTGGAGAGTTGGTTAGCAGACAGGAAGCAAAGAGTGGGAATAAACAGGACCTTTTCAGAATGGCAGGCGGTGACTAGTGGGGTACCGCAAGGCTCAGTGCTGGGACCCCAGTTGTTTACAATATATATTAATGACTTGGATGAGGGAATTAAATGCAGCATCTCCAAGTTTGCGGATGACACGAAGCTGGGTGGCAGTGTTAGCTGTGAGGAGGATGCTAAGAGGATGCAGGGTGACTTGGATAGGTTGGGTGAGTGGGCAAATTCATGGCAGATGCAATTTAATGTGGATAAATGTGAAGTTATCCACTTTGGTGGCAAAAATAGGAAAACAGATTATTATCTGAATGGTGGCCGATTAGGAAAAGGGGAGGTGCAACGTGACCTGGGTGTCATTATACACCAGTCATTGAAAGTGGGCATGCAGGTACAGCAGGCGGTGAAAAAGGCGAATGGTATGCTGGCATTTATAGCGAGAGGATTTGAGTACAGGAGCAGGGAGGTACTACTGCAGTTGTACAAGGCCTTGGTGAGACCACACCTGGAGTATTGTGTGCAGTTTTGGTCCCCTAATCTGAGGAAAGACATCCTTGCCATAGAGGGAGTACAGAGAAGGTTCACCAGATTGATTCCTGGGATGGCAGGACTTTCATATGAAGAAAGACTGGATGAACTGGGCTTGTACTCGTTGGAATTTAGAAGATTGAGGGGGGATCTGATTGAAACGTATAAGATCCTAAAGGGATTGGACAGGCTAGATGCAGGAAGATTGTTCCCGATGTTGGGGAAGTCCAGAACGAGGGGTCACAGTTTGAGGATAGAGGGGAAGCCTTTTTGGACCGAGATTAGGAAAAACTTCTTCACACAGAGAGTGGTGAATCTGTGGAATTCTCTGCCACAGGAAACAGTTGAGGCCAGTTCATTGGCTATATTTGAGAGGGAGTTAGATATGGCCCTTGTGGCTACGGGGGTCAGGGGGTATGGAGGGAAGGCTGGGGCGGTGTTCTGAGTTGGATGATCAGCCATGATCATAATAAATGGCGGTGCAGGCTCGAAGGGCCGAATGGCCTACTCCTGCACCTGTTATCTATGTTTCTATGTTTCTATCTCGGCCCTTCTTGTCCGTGCCGAACGTTTACTCTCACCTAGTCCCACCAACCTGCACTCAGCCCATAACCCTCCATTCCTTTCCTGTCCATATAGCTATCCAATTTAACTTTAAATGACAACATCGAATCTGCCTCAACCACTTGGGCTGGAAGCTCGTTCCACACAGCTACCACTCTCTGAGTAAAGAAGTTCACCCTCATGTTACCCCTAAACTTTTGCCCTTTAACTCTCAACTCATATCCTCTTGTTTCAATCTCCCCTACTCTCAATTGAAAAAGCCGATCCACGTCAACTCTATCAATCCCCCTCATAATTTTAAATACCTCTATCAAGTCCCCCCTCAACCTTCTACGCTCCAAAGAATAAAGACCCAACTTGTTCAACCTTTCTCTGTAACTTGGGTGATGAAATGCAGGTAACATTCTAGTAAATCTTCTCCGTACTCTCTCTATTTTGTTGACATCTTTCCTATAATTCGGTGACCAGAACTGTACACAATACTCCAAATTTGGCCTACCAATGCCTTGTACAATTTCAACATTACATCCCAACTCCTGTACTCAATGCTCTGATTTATAAAGGCCAGCATACCAAAAGCTTCTTCACTACCCTATTCACATGAGATTCCACCTTCAGGGAACTATGCATCATTATTCCTAGATCCCTCTGTTCTACTGCATTCTTCAGTGCCCAACCATTTACTATGTATGTCCTATTTTGATTAGTCCTACCAAAATGTAGCACCTCACACTTATCAGCATTAAACTCCTTCTGCCATCTTTCAGCCCACTCTTCTAACTGGCCTAAATCTCTCTGCAAGCTTTGAAAACCTACTTCATTATCCACAACTCCACCTATCTTAGTATATGGTTCTGAAAATTTCCATACTTGACTGTGTTGGTGTCAACTTGGCATTTGCTTTGGAAAAAACATCATTATTCTTTAAGTGGTAACTTCAAGTGGTAGCAGAAAAACACAGGCTAAAATTGTCCATTGCCCTGTCTGTGCACAGAAGGAGCAAATGCAAAGGGCTCCACATGTCATATGGTGGTATCACACAGGATAGAACACAAAGGCGAAGAAGAGTATGAGATTACTCTGGTTTCATAAAGAACTCTAGCTTTCCTCAAGAGTCTCATTATAACAGGATATTGACAGGATGCAGAGTTGGGCTGAGAAGTGGCAGATGGAATTCAATTTGGAAAGTGTTTGAAAGATCGAACTTGAAATTAAGAGTACATGATTAATGGCAGGATTACTATCGAGGAACGTGTTTGTAGACCGGATATTGAACTTTTTACTGTTGGACTTCGGCCATATTCCACTGAGATACAACACTGGGCAGCACGGAAGGTCGTTCCTGCCTGTGGCCATCAAACTTGCAGCTCTTCTCGTGGAGGGTCAGACACCCTGAGCCAATAGACTGGTCCTGGACTTACTTTCCATCTGGAATAGTTTACATTTGTTGTTTGATTGTTTGTGGGTTTTGTATTGCTATATTTATGCTCTATTCTTGGTTGGTGCAGCTGTAACGAAACCCAATTTCCCCCGAGATCAATAAAGTATATCTATCTATCTTAGTAGTGTGGAGGAATAGAGGGGTTTTGATATCCATAGATCTCTCAAAGTTGCTGTGCAAGTTGATAGGGTGGTTTAAAAGAAAAAGTCAATGTTTTGGGCTGAGACCCTCCTTCAGGACTGAGATGGAAGGGGGAAGACTGTTTATTCATTTCCATAGATGCTGCCTGACTGCTGAGTTCTGCCAGCATTTTGTGTGTGTTTCCAGCGTTTGCAGACTTCCTTGTGTTTGTGTAAAGTTGATACTTTCCATAAGGTGTTGGCCACATTGCACTTGGAATATTGTGAGCAGTTTTGGACTCCTTATCCAAGATGTGCTGGCATTGGAGAGGATCCAGAGGAGGTTCACAAGAATGATTCTGGGAATGAAAGGGTTATCATAAGGGGAGCATTTGATGGTTCCTGGCCTGTACTTGCTAGAACTTAGAAGAATGATAAGGAATCTCATTGAAACCTATAGAATATTGAAAGGCCTAGAGTGGATATGGAGGGGATGCTTCCTATAGTGGGGGAATGTAGCACCAGAGACACAGCCTCAGAATTGAGGAATTACCAATGAATCTGTAAATTCATTGCCACAGACAACTGTGGAGGCCAAGACACTGGGTGTATTTGAAGAGGAGGTTGATAGGTATTTAATTAGTCATTATTAATTAGGTTATTGGGAGTACACAAGAAAATGGTGTTGAGATGGATAATAAATTAGCCATGATGGAATTGTGTAGAATCAATGGGCCAAATGGCCTGATTCTGCTCCTGTGTCGTATGGGATTGAGATTAACAGCTGTGAGGTAATGTTGCAGTTCTATAAAACTGGTTAGACCAGAGTATTGTGTTCATTTCTGGTTGCATCATTATAAGGACGTGGATGTTTTTAGAGAGATTGTAGTAGAGATTTATCTGGATGCTGCCTGGATCAGAGAACATATCTGCTGTGGAAAGGTTGAGTGAGCTAAGGCTTTTCTCTTTGGAGGGAAGGAGGATGAGAGGCGATTTGATAGAGGGGTATCCGATGATAAGAGGCACAAATCAAGTAGACAACCACTGCTTTTTTCCCAGGGTGGTAATGGCTAATACCAAAACACATCCTTTTAGAGTGAGTGGAAAGAAGTTTAGGGGATATATCTGAGGTAGGCTTTCTACTCAGAATAGTAGATACACTGCCAAGAGTGGCGGTAGAGTCTGATACATTAGGGACATTTAAGAGATTCTTAGGCATATGGATGAAAGAAAACTGGAGCATTATGGGCTAAGTGGGAGGGAGAGGTTAGATTGATCACGGAGAGAGTTTATATAGGTTGGCAGACCACGATGGGCCGAAGGGCCTGCACTTTCTTTAATAACTCCCATTTGTAATTTTACATCTGAGCCTTTAGTTCCATTTGGTTAAGTCCCATAATTACATTAGTTTGTCATCATCTGTGAAGTTCTATTTAAAGATTACTCCTACCCTACTGCATTACATATCTAATCCTTATCAGAATCAAAATAAGGTTTATTACACCAGCATGTGCTGTGAAATTTGTTAACTTAGCAATAGCAGTTCAATGCAATACATAATATAGAAGAAGAAGAAAAAAAATCATCAGTGGCCCATGTATTCTCTCACTAATAAATAAGTTGGCCTTACAGCCTCTCTCTGAATTCTGATTCTTCACTGATAAAGACTTGGCTGTTACTGCATTGACCAATCATTTTAGTTACGTTTTGTCACTGTTCAAAGGGTTAATTGGCCTAGGATATCTCAAAGAATATAAATTCAAGTTATTAAATTAAATGGACATTAAAGCTAATATCAGTAACAATAACAATTTACCACATTGTGGTTAAACTTAACCTGGTTCACTGAGGTCCTTTGAAGGTAACCATTGCTCATAACCAAATTGATTACACACACCTATATGCCTCTAAATCTGTAAATGTCTACTCACTTTGGGGGTGCAGTTATAGGTGCACAATAAATGCTGACATTTCCAGTGCCATCCAGATCCTATAAATGCCATTAGGTATGATTCTGCCTATTACAAGGACCAGATTTTAGTCATTTTATTTTCCAATGAAAAATTAAGTGACAGTGTGGTATTTGTAAAGTATACTTGTGTGTATTTTGAATTTTAGAGGGATACAATTTGCTTTCAGTTGTGGGCACCCATCCATATTAATCCCATCTTCCAGTCTTTGGGCCATATTTTCTATGCCTAGGTGATTCAGGCTAATTTAGATACTACTTAAATGTTGGCAGTGATGCAGATTCCACATTCTCCAGCTCTATCAGACAATTCTTCCAGGCAATAGAACATTTAGTGTACATAAAATATAAACTTTGTAAAAGATATTCCCTTGTACGTAGATTTTAACTGCCTCTTGAGACAAATATGCAGCTTCGTGAACTGAGGTGTAATATTAAACACACAGTTTATGATAGTGAAACATTTACTTTTTAGGCATCCATTTTAAATAGCTTTTACAAAAATAATTTACGTTATTAAAGCAATTATTGAATTTATACATTTCAGGGCTGTAGGCTGGATGACCAGAGATGTACGCCTCCACAATTTACACAGAAGTGTGTAACTGTTCCCGATGAAGACTTTTTTAGCCTGATCGTACGATCTCAGGCCAAACGGATGAATGAACAACGTGTTACACTTTGTTCCAGTGAGGGAACAAAGTAAAATCGATCCCACTGAAATGAATGGATGCTGACTGATAATGAAAATAGTAAATATTCATGAGAAATTGGTAAAATTTACACTGCACTTTGGATTTCTAGCAACCGGCAATTTTGTCTAAAATGTACTCGATTGAGTAATTGTTTGCTTTTTTTATTGACCTGTTAAAATTTTACAGGAATATAATTTTAATGCAAATTGCTTGAGTAAAATGAAAATATTATCAACACACACAAAATGCTGGAGGAACTCAGCAGGCCAGGCAGCAGCTTTACGTAGATGCTGCCTGACCTGCTGAGTTCCTCCAGTGCTTTGTGTATTGCTTGGATTTCCAGCATCTGCAAATTTTCTCGTTTGAAAAGGATTATTATGATTTTTAGGTTTACATGTTATGAGATCAACAAACATTGGAATTAATAGCAAAAAATAGTAACATTTTAATTACAGAAAAATTACACTACTTATTGTTTGCCTTGTTTTGGCAATACCTACAGGAAATTGTATTTATAAATGGAACAATTCTCAAATGTACATAAATTGCAGGCTTACTTGATGTCTTGTGCTGCAATCTTGGGCTGGTTCTCCGTTTCAAGATCCTTTCATGAAACTACAGAATTTTAGGTTTTTTTTTTCAATTGTGACAGGAAGAAACACTTACTGATAAACTTATGGTTGAATTATACATAAATAATTTCAATAATGTATACATTCTTTGGAATCAGTGTACCGTTTTTAGAAATTAAGTTTAAATTAAAATTCAAAATCCTGCTCCTGCAGATCATTTTTTTTTTGTATTCTTGCTTCCAGTTTAGTGATGAATGTGTATACATTTTATAATTGTGAAGGGAATGATCAAATACAATTGTGGAAAACCTTCATAAATATCCATGTATTAATGCAAGAGCTTAAGCATTTGTAAATTTTTAAGTTAACGTATGTACAGCTGGTTTGAGAAACTGCTAAAGATCTACTTTGCAAATGTTAAAGCATTCCCTTATTTTGCCTTTATTCAAAATACTTGTTCTGTAATGCAATTGCAAAACATTTGACTCTTAGCTTTTCTAAAATACAGCAGTGGGAATACGCAAGTTATTGATTAAAATGAGTGTCTTATTGTACAGTAGAACACTTAAAGAACTCTAAGATGCTGAGTTTCAAAAATAAATACCTTTGACAAGTAAGAACTATCTTTCAATGATCACGGAGATGCTGGATAACTGTAGAATACAGAATACCTGTGGATGAGTAATGACGCCACAACAGATTTTGTTTTAATGTTGATCACTATTGGAAAATATCCTTTTCTCACCTGCCTAGCACCCCCCCCCTCACTCCTCCTATCAGATTCCTTCCTCTCCAGTCCTCTACCTTTCCTACCCACCTATCAACTTCAAGCTATCCTGCTTCCCTTACCCCACCTTTTTGTTATGGTGTCTTCCCCCTTCCTTTCTAGTCCAGAAGGAGGACCTCGGCCTGAAACGTTGGCTGTTTATTGAGATGCTGCCTGACCTGAGTTCCTCCAGCATTTTGTGTTTGTTGCTTTGGATTTCCAGCATCTGCAGAATTTCTCATGTTTCTGAATGTAATTTGTGCAGTGATACGCAAGCACTACTAGAAAACTTAGTATTTTTTCACTCCCAAAACTTCAGAAATGTATATATAGTGTAAATTCTTGTTATTGCTGTTGTATTAAGACATGCTTTATCTTCAATTATTTCATCTTTCAGTTATCTTAAATTTCCAACAATCAATTGTCACAAATTGTTATCTGCTTTAACATGATTTCAACATGTCTTCATGTTCTTTGATTCTCTCCAGATTCTAGATTGTTGAAATCCTGTAGAAAAGACAAGCATTATTCTACACAAAGCCTGAAAATTTATGAAAAGTAAACAGATAATTAGGTTTAATAAGACCATAAGACACAGGAGTAGAATTAGGTCATTCAGCCCATTGAGTCTGTTCCGCTATTCCATTATGGCTGATCCCAGCTCTCACTCAACCCATATGCTTCTCGCCATATCCTTCGATGCCCTGACTGATCAGGAAACTATCAACTTCTGCCTTAAATATACCCATGGGCTTTGCCTCCATTGCAGTCTCAGGGAGAGCAGTCCACAGATTCACTACTCACTAGCTTAAATAAAAATTCCTCTTTAGCTCTGTTCTAAAATGTTCCCCCTCAGTTTTGAGACTGTGGCCTCTAGTTCTGGATACCCGCACCATAGGAAGCATACTCTCCACATCCGCCCTATCTAGTCCTTTCAACATTCGGTAGGTTTCCAAGAGATCCTCAGCACCCCCCCTCCCCCCCCAGATTAATTACTAATCTATTCACATAATAGCACTAAAGATACTAAATCTTAATTGACCTACAGTGGCATGCAAAAGTTTGGGCACCCCTGGTCAAAATTTCTGTTACTGTGAATAGCTAAGCGAGTAAAAGATGACTTGATTTCCAAAAGGCATAAAGTTAAAGATGACACATTTCTTTAATATTTTAAGCAAGAAAACTTTTTTATTTCCGTCTTTTACAGTTTCAAAATAATAAAAAAGGAAAAGGGCCCAAAGCAAAAGTTTAGGCACCCAGCATGGCAGTACTTAGTAACACCTGCTTTCGCAAGTATCACAGCTTGTAAACGCTTTCTGTAGCCAGTTAAGTCTCTCAATCCTTGTTTGGGGGATTTTTGCCCATTCTTCCTTACAAAAGGCTTCTAGTTCTGTGAGATTCTTGGGCCGTCTTGCATGCACTGCTCTTTTGACGTCTATCCACAGATTCTCAATGATGTTTAGGTCGGGGACTGTGAGGGCCATGGCAAAACCTTCAGCTTGCTCCTCTTGAGGTAGTCCATTGTGGATTTTGAGGTGTGTTTAGGATCATTATCCTGTTGTAGAAGTCATCCTCTTTTCATCTTCGGCTTTTTTTACAGACGGTGTGATGTTTGCTTCCAGAATTTGCTGGTATTTAATTGAATTAATTCTTCCCTCTACCAGTAAGTGTTCCCTGTGCCACTGGCTGAAACACAAGTCCAAAGCATGATCAATCCAGCCCCGTGCTTAACAGTTGGACAGGGGTTCTTTTCATGAAATTTTGCACCTGTTTTTCTCCAAACATACCTTTGCTCAGTGCGGCGAAAAATTTCTATTTTAACTTCATCAGTCCATAGGACTTGTTTCCAAAATGCATCAGGCTTGTTTTGATGTTCCTTTGAACCTTTTGAATAGAACTTTTTGGCCACAATGAGCAAAGGTATGTTTGGAGAAAAAAGGGTGCAGAATTTCATGAAAAGAACCCCTCTCCAACTGTTAAGCACGGGGGTGGATCGACCATGCTTTGGGCTTATGTTGCAGCCAGTGGCACGGGGAACATTGCACTGGTAGAGGGAAGAATGAATTCAATTAAATACCAGCAAATTCTGGAAGCAAACATCACACCGTCCGTAAAAAAGCCAAAGATGAAAAGAGGATGGCTTTTACAACAGGATAATGAACCTAAACACACCTCAAAATCCACAATGGACTACCTCAAGAGGCGCAAGCTCAAGGTTTTGCCATGGCCCTCACAGTCCCCCGACCTAAACATCATTGAGAATCTGTGGATAGACCTCAAAAGAGCAGTGCATGCAAGACAACCCAAGAATCTCACAGAACTAGAAGCCTTTTGCAAGGAAGAATGGGCAAAAATCCCCCAAACAAGAATTGAAAACTTGCCAAAGGGGGTGTTACTAAGTACTGCCATGCAGGGTGCCCAAACTTTTGCTTCGGGCCCTTTTCCTTTTCTGTTATTTTGAAACTAAAAGATGGAAATAAAAAAGTTTTCTTGCTTAAAATATTAAAGAAATGTGTCATCTTGAACTGATTTTCAAAAGGCATAAAGTTAATCTTTTACTCGCTTAGCTATTCACAGCAACAGAAATTTTGACCAGGGGTGCCCAAACTTCTGCATGTCACTGTATGTGCTAGAATTTCATAGGTTAAGTCAAGTGTTCCCTTGCTTAATGGTATTGGTCCATGGCATAAAAATTGATTGGGAACCCCTGGGTTAAATTATTTTCCAGAAAATATTTAAGCTTTATTTCAAATACTATACTACACTCAAAAGTCTGACAATCTAACACAACTATAATTTACATCAGGTTAACATCAACAGGCAGAATCCACACAAGAGGGAACATCACTTTTTGATGAAGTTCAGTTTTGTACTTCACAGTACTGTTTACATTCATACATTCACAATATAGTTTCTACTACAGATGATATTGTAAATTTAATCTCGTGGTAATAATTCAAAGACACAAACTGAATCACATCATTGCTTTCAGCTTTTAGAATTAGAAACATTGCCTCCTACTCTTATGCCTGCTCTACCATTCAATAATATACAGCCTGATCTGTCACCTCATTGCCACTTTATTCTAACCCTCTTGACTTCCTTAATATGATAGCTGAAATGTCAGCTTAAGACAGCAATCTTCAATGATAAATCCTGTTTCTTTTACCTTTTTCTGGAATACTTTAAAACAAAAGGTATTTGGTTTTCCCATTTAATTCAGAGGTTATAGTGAATCAGTTGAAGGCCTGCTGAGAATATGGAAATAGTTTGCTGAGGACTTCTGTCAGAGAAGTATAGGCAACCCTTGGGTTACAAATACCCAACCTATGTTCACCCTTAGAATAGAATTTTCTCTATTTCTGCATAAATATGACCTAAAATGTGATCAGATCTTCACTCAAGTCCTAAAATGAGATAAAAACACAAAAAGCATTATACTTCATTTATTTGTTGAGAAAAATTATACAATATTACATGTATTTTTTGGAAAAAGTATGGGAGCCTCCGGGTATTGCCTTCCACAAAAGCAATTTGGAGTCAGCTCTTCCAATGAATGAGATGGGATTGGAGGCGTGGGTTGTAGAGGTACCCTGCCCTTTAAAAAACACACAAAGTCAGGTTACCGACAGAGCATCCTCTTCTCCAGAAAGATCTATTTATGTGCACCATGCCCTGATCAAAACAATTTTCAGAGGACCTTAGAAGAAGAATTGTAGAGATGCATGAAGCTGGAAAAGGCTACAAAAGCATTTCTAAGGACCTGAGTGTTCATCAGTCCACAGTAGGAGAAACTGTTTACAAATGGAAGAAACTCAGTACTGTTGCTACTCTCCCTAGTAGTGGGCATCCTGCAAAGATCTCACCAAAAGCACAATGTGCAATGCATAAGGAGGTGAAAAAGGACCCAAGAGTAACAGCAAAAGACCTGCAGAATCTCTAGAACTTGCTAAAGTCTTGGTTCATGTGTCCACTATTAGAAAATCACTGAACAAGAATAGTGTTCATGGAAGAACACCACAGAGGAAACCACTTGTCTCCAAAAAAAATATTGCTGCATATCTCAAGTTTGCAAAAGCCCACCTGGATATTCTACAACGCTTCTGGGACAATGTTTTGTGGACAGATAGACAAAAATTGAACTATTTGGCAGAAATACACATTGCTCTGTTTGGAGGAAAAAGAACACTGCACATCAACAACAAAACCTCATCCCAACTGTGAAGCATTGTGGAAGGAGCATCATGGTTTGGGGCTGCTTTGCTGCCTCTGGGCCTGCACAGCTTGCAATTATCGAGGGGAAAAATGAATTCAAAATGGTATCAAAACATTTTACAGGAGAATGTCAGGGTAGCAGTCCGTCACCTGAAGCTTAATAGAAGTCGGACAATGCAACAAGACAAAAATTCGAGAGACAAGAGTAAATCAACAATGGAATGGTTTAAAAAGAAAAAAAAATGTGCTTTGGAATGGCTGAGTTGAAATCCAAACCCTAATCCTATAGAAATGTTGTGGAAGGACCTGAAACAAGCAGTTCGTGCAAGGAAGCCCACCAACATTCCAGAGTTGAAGCAGTTTTGTAGGGAGGAATGGCCCAAAATTCCTCTAAGCCAATGTGTGGAACTGATCAACAGTTACCGGAAATGTTTGGTTTAAGTTATTGTACAAGTTACTGAAAGCAAAGGTTCACATACTTTTTCTCAACAAAAGCATGTAATAATAAATAAATGAACAAATATAATGTTTTTTTGTGTTATTTATTTAATTGGGTTCTCCTTATCCAGTTTTAGGACTTGCATGAAGATCTGATCACATTTTAGTTCATATTTATGAAGACATAGCGAAAATTCTACAGGGTCCACAAACTTTCTAGCACCACTGTACATACGTTCGTTCCTACAAAAGCCAGTATCAGTTTTTTTTTTCTCTTCACTTTTAGGAACTGTTCTTTCCAAGATAATGTAATGATATCAAGCCATTTGTGTGTATTTTCCAACCTAAAATTAATTAATTTTAAAATTAATCTAAGGACTATTACCCAGGGATGCCCTGAATTAAGACTTTATGGCAATTTACCTCTGTTCCCACAGTTTCTACGAAGGATTCCTCATTTTCAAGTTTTTCTTGGAGATTCTTTTTATCAATAGGTTCCATGTCTGTGGCATTGTCTGATGGATGCTGTGGAAATGCATTGACAGACTTGTCAGCTATCCAGGGGTCCTCGAGAGTTTGTCCATTTTTCTGCACACCCTTCTCCCTCGCTCTTATCTTATTAGAGTTGCTAGAAGGGAGGCCATTTGTATTCTTACTTTGCAAAACACCAAGTTCACTCTGTCCAACAACCCCTCCAGCCTGATGAGCAACATTATGTTCCATGACAAATTTTGTATCATTTTGTAGATTTTCTCCAAGTGGCTGTGGTTTAGTAGACAAAACGGTGCCACTGACTGGCTGCTGATTTTCAGAAGAGTGCCTAGAAAAATGATGGCCTGGTACTACTCTTCTACGTAGCTGATTGTCACCACTCCCATTTTCAGACACCCTAGTTCTCTCCCAATTCATTACATCTTCAACACCCTGTTGATTCATATTATTTTGTCTATCAGGACCTGTAACTGCAGACTGAGACTGTTCGTTTTTGGTATCTTTTCTGGCATCAGGAACATATCGAGCATCCCCCCCTGCCTGATAATCCACACATCTTTCCCTTTGAGAAAAGGTATCATGAACGGAGTTTTGCGCTATATATGGCACACTATGGTGTGCAATTGGAGGCCGTAAATGATCATCTGGATGGAATCTAGGTAAACCATATCGAAAAACTGCATGAATACAGAAATAGCAAATTGCCTGCAAAACAAAAACAGCAAAGAAAGATAAATATGATTATACCAACTCCTTCAACTCCAAAAATTAATATTACACTAAAACTTAATATAACATCAGCAGGATCTAATCAATAAATGAACATTATAGCATGTAATTTTATTATAATGAACATTATATAATTTGTTTATGAAAACCAATACTCACAATAAAGGACAGAACTATCAAGCAGGCCACGTAAAACTGCAATAGCCATGGAAGTTCTTTAAGAACATCTCGAAAAAACTGACTGATGGGTTTCCCGATATGATTCAAGGGTTCAGTGAACAGTGTCGTTAAAGTCAGCATCAGGGCCTGAAAAAGTACACAGGTTACATCACTGGAAACTTAAATTCTATGCACTGACTATTATTTTTATTATTTTTACCTTGCTTGGTGGAACTTCCCAAACTGGATCTACTAACAGATCGTTATAGTATTCTTCACATGGGTCATCCTGCAGAGTCCATGTTCGCCTGAACCACTCTGTTTGGGGAAAGATTTAAAAATTAATATTCCAAGTTTCAAATTTAGGATCATTCTTAATCATCACAAAATTCTGGCAAAATGTAAACATTCAAGATATCAATTAGCTATTGCCAAATCTTGCTGGAAAACTCAGTTTAACAACCAAAGAAGAACAGCTAGGGGAGGACAAAAAATCTGAAAGTTACACAACTTATATTCACAAAGTTCACAGTAATGTTTCATGTTGTCTGATACTTCTGCTGCTTTGTAAATATTTAAAAGATAAAATGTAGGAAACAAATGTAATAATTTAACCTTATTAAAGTAGAAAGGTGATGAAAAAACAAGTATACACTATCCATTTGTGTTATTACCTACAGTATGATGTGCTTGTTGAGTTATTCTTTAGAGTTTAGAAGAGTGAGAGTAAGGATTGACAGGTGATGGGCAGGGAAGACGCTTCCCTTAACTGAGGAGTCAGGATTGAAGGCAAAGTTTGAGATGAATGATAGGCTGTTTCAGATTGAGATCAGGAGAAACTTCTTTTCATTCAGAGGATCTGAACATTTGGAATTCTCTACACTGGACAACTGTGGAAACTCTGCTGTTTTCATTAGGAAGCAAAGCACAGTGGATTATTCTGAGCATTAGGGAATCAAGGCACACAGTGATAATGCTAGAAAATAGTGCTGAGGTAGAAAAGTATTCATGATATTGATATGGGGTGGAACAGGCTTGAAAGGCCAAATGGCCAACTCCTGCTCTTATGTTCAAATTGAAGAAATGGATCTTCATCTATTCATTCAATCATCAATGACATCTTCAATAGGTGATGCCTCAAAAGACAGCATCCATCATTAAGGACCAGCCAGTTCATGCCCTCTTCTCATTGCTGACATTAGGGAGGAGGTAAACGAGCCTGAAGTCATACACTCAGTGTTCTAGGGACAGCTTCTATCCCTACCCCTCCACCATCATTTCTAAATGGAACATGAACATTTTGACTTTTTGCATAACTTATTTCTTGTTTTTTAATGTATTGCACTGTACTGCCACTGCAAAACTTCACGTCCCTCCTGCTCTTTGTCGAAGATGGCACCAGCCACCAACGTGACGAACGGCGATGTCCTACAGACAGTTCACAAAACTACTACTTATTTTAAACATACCTATACTTTATTGCCACCAAACAATTGATACTAGAACGCACAACCGTCATAGCGATATTTGATTCTGCGCTTCCCGCTCCCTGGATTACAAATCGATAGTAACTATTAAAAATTTACATTATAAATCATAAATAGAAAATAGAAAAATGGAAAGTAAGGTAGTGCAAAAAAACCGAGAGGCGGGTCCGGATATTTGGAGGGTACGGCCCAGATACGGGTCAGGATCCGTTCAGCAGTCTTATCACAGTTGGAAAGAAGCTGTTCCCAAATCTGGCCATACTACTAATCTGTGTGCGATTGGGGCCTGTAATTTACATTTTTGATGATGTGTTCTTGGGCTGACTGAATGAACCTGGTGCTCTTACTGCCTGAGGGAGTTTGGTATGGTTGAGGGCAAAGTTGGGAACGGAGTATGTGGCCTAATGGCGAAGGGTGGAACCACAACTGGCTCCATTGATTGGCAAACTTGCTGACTAAAGTGTCGAGCAAGATTTAAATCAACAAGGACAAGAGCAGAAGGTGAGCGGGTGTTCAGTGCTGTCTGCCTGCGTTTGTCCAGTCTCCCTCTCCCTCTGTGACGCTGCTGCTGGATAAAGTAGCAGCTGTCTTCAGTCCTGGGCAAGGTTTGATCGGCATGTTTGTGGATTGGACTTGTCTTTAGAGGGCTCTGCAGTTCATGTTATATGTGTTTCTGGTTACTCCTTTTTTTTTTATTGCTGTTTTGCGCAATTTTGATCGAGGCACTTTGACACGATCTCGCTCTATGGCCTGCAATCAACAAGCAATATAGCGTTAAATTGAACTGAACTACTGTATAATGAACATTCCTAGACTATTTCAAGGATTCTGTAGTTTGATGTTTAATATTCTGTGTGTTCTTCACTCATTTTTGCTGTTAGTGTGATTTGTTCTATTTTTTGCTTATCGGATGTTTGATGTTTTTTTTGAACGGGGGCCAAGGTGTTTCTTTGTTTTGTGGTTCCCTGTGGGAAGACAAAAGTCAGGGTTGAATACTGCATACATACTTTGATAATAAATGTATTTTGAATATTTGATAATAAACTAGATTCTGATTTTGATCTCAGCCCAAGTGGTCTACCCTTTACTTTGAGTCAATGAACCCTGGTTCTAAGTTCTTCAGTGAGTCAAGCATCTTCCCTGCACCCTCCTGGTCTAGCCTTGCAAGAATTTTGTAAATGCTTAATGAATTGTTATTTTTCCACTCAAGTAACTTCACTGCTAACTTCGTTTCATTTAATTCTAACAAAATTATCTGAGAACCAGTTTATACTTGGTCTGCTACTCAGATAGCCACTAGTGCACCATTATAACCAAATATTCATAAGTATTACAGCCTCAAATGTTAATTCTGTGAAATAATGAAAAGATTTTTTTGTTGTCACTGCAGGTGTGTATGCTTCATGAATAACATGACACCACCATATTACATTGTAATACTGTCACTCTTACAAAAGTAAAATCATTAGAGATATTGCATAACAATGGGAAACTCTATGACTAAAAACTTCTTCATTACAAAGTACTCACCAACCAGACTGCCTTTCCAATTCATTTTCTCAACCCCTGCACATATAGGTTTATCAAATTCCCACTTGGCTACGTTAGCTTGTCGCTTTGCAAAGGCTGTCTACAAAAATAAAGCACATTGTATTCATCATAAGATTGTACGATATGCAATTTTTCATCACACAACCAATAGAAGAAAGAAATACCGATACATGTGCCAGCATCTTTAAATATCCACTTTTTTTGCAAATAAATATTTCCTTATTTTAGCAAGGACAACATGAAGCATCATCTTTTTCTGATATTTAATTCAAAAGATCATCTCATATCGCTCCAGGGACAGATGGTATAAGTCAGTATCCATACTGTCTCAAAAAGTTGTCTTCAATATAATCTCAGCCACTAATTCGTATTTCCTCTTGCATACCAGTCCTACTAACCCAACTTTGAGTATGCTAATACAGTGCCAAATCAACAGAAATTTTGTGCTACCACCAAAATTTGTTTAAACCCAAATGAAGTAATCCTTCTTCTGTGACTAAAGTGATGATTAGCAAAGGCATTATAGGTTAAAGTCCCTGAAATCCTGTAGCCAGGTATGAAGCCTAATAGACAATTAGCTGCAAGCTAATCATTCCCTTGGTAAGTACATAAAGATACACGTAAACCAATAGCATTTTATGAAGAAGCCTCATGAGTCAAACTAATAATTACAAATCAGTTTATAAATAAATGCTAAGTCCCAGTATAAAAGGGAATACTGGCTGGCTGCACAGTGATACAACAAGGACAAGGACAGTGGCTCCATCACAGTTCCAGCAACAAGTTCAATTCTGACCTCAGGTGCAATCAATGGGACTGTGAGTAGAATGAAATTAATGCAAATAGGCACTGTTGGTTAGCTTGGACTTGTTGGGCCAAGAGCCTGATTCTATGTTGCATGATGCTGTACTTTACACAAATATTTAAAATCAAAAACTAAGCAAAATTTTATCAGAAGTTTAAAGAAGCTAAATCATAGCCTTCCATACCTTATACAAAAACACCCAGTTCCACCCAAAACTAATCAAAAAGCAGAATAATATGAAATGACAGGGTCGTTTCAAAGATGCCCATGCCAGATGAACAATTGCAATAATACCAAGTATGCAGATCAGGAGCTGGAAAGAAAAGGCAAAAAAGATCACTCACAATCAAAACCAGTAATTCCAGTTAATGTACAGCACATTTAACTTCACTTTCACTTAATAACAACACATTTAACTGACAGATTACAGGGATATTTCTTATCCTTTGATGAGACTCAATTGATAGAGCAATTTTTCAGATTAACACATGTAGCAAATAACTTTAGCTGACTTCATCTACTAGCCTTCAGACTCAAATATGAATTATGGATTAAATTTAAAACGCAGCTCTGAACAAGGGGCTCCTAAGAACCATGAACCAAGTTAATTGGCAGAACAGGCATGCTGATTTAAATTCATTATTTGTGTGTATTTGGATGTGTGTAACGTAGGTACAAAGAGGGAGGTGTGTTGGTGCAAAGAGGGAGGCGTGCTGGTGGGAAGAACCAGGCATTTGAAACTGTTACATAGTCATAGTCATACTTTATTGATCCCAAGGGAAATGGATTTTCATTACAGTTGCTCCAACCAAGAATAGAGTATAAATATAGCAATATAAAACTATAAATAATTAGTCATAGTCATACTTTATTGATCCCGGGGGAAAGTGGTTTCCGTTATGGTTGCACAATAATAAATAGTAATAAAACCATAAATAGTTAAATAGTAATATGTAAATTATACCAGGAAATAAGTCGAGGACCAGCCTATTGGCTCAGGGTGTCTGAGCCTCCAAGAAAGGAGTTGTAAAGTTTGATGGCCACAGGCAGGAATGACTTCCTATGACATGTAGTTCAAAGGAAATATGGACTTGTTGGAATTATCCTGAATTTGTCTTTGGTCTTTAGTGTTGGGTCAAGCAGAGTCTCCTCTTTCTCTCGTGACTCCAAAGGCTGTCAGCTTATTTGTGATATTTTGTTGAATAAAGAGACTGCTTCGTATCTATCTGTACTTCTCTCTGGTGACTTCATTCACTTAACAACATGGATCATAGAAAGCATGGAAGTCAGGATGAAATGGAACTAGAAAGAGGTGCAAAAGCACATTAAATAAGCGTTGCTTTGAAGCTATGCAACTCATGGCTGTGCTGTCATTACAGTGGCTTGTGCTAGTTTGTGCATAACCTTGATTTCCAGCTTAGTTCAGTAAGATCATTGATAAAAAAAAATCCCTTTGCACAATCACAATAACTAACAATTCTATATGAAGAATACACTGCATTATTGGTTTCTTAGAGGTATTAATTTAGAAACATAGAAAACCTACAGCACAATACAGCCCCTTTGGCCCACAAAGTTGTGCCAAACATGTCCCTACCTTAGAGATTACTAGACTTCCCCATAGCCCTCTATTTTTCTAAGCTCCATGTACCTAACCAAAAGTCTCTTAAAAGACCCTATCGTATCCGCCTCCTCCACAGTTGCCGGCAGCCCATTCCACAGGTGGAGGATCAGCAGGTGCCTCTGGCTCGTCCAAAGGTGTATTGACACACTCATGGTCATGTTGCATCACCGGGGGACGGTAGCAGAATCCTCCAAATCTCAGTGGCAGTTTAAGGCAAACTGCCAAAATTCGTTCAGGTTTACCCCCTCTTATCTATGATGAAAGTCTCTTCTCCCTGTACCAAAATGTGGATTGGGCCATTATAAGGGAATGTTTCTGTGCATCATGGCAGACGAAAACAAAACGACGCAGAATGTAGGTCAACGGGAACCCAGGAGTGCTTTACACCATGATGGGTGGTAGGAATAGGCAAAAAGGAATTGAATTGACAGAGGAGTGTGGAATGCTGTTGAGAGGCTGCCCAAGCAGTCGTGGTGTCAGAAATGAAATCACCCGGCACTTGTAACGACTGTCTGCATATCCACTCAGCCACAGATGACTGCAGGTCCTCTTTTGGACTTGGGAGATTATCATGCCAACACTCATCGGTCTGGGAAGCCCTCAGAGCAACTTTTAAGGAGCGATGAAACTGCTCACATAAGCCATTGGACAGCTAGTGATGTACCATGGTATGATGTGGCAACGCCGAGTTCTGGGCCATTACAGCCCAAAGGTCTGACATGAATTGGGGACTGTGGTCAGAGGAAATACCAGATGGGGTGCCAAACCAAGCAATCCAGGTGTTGATGAACACCAGAGCCACGTCTGCGGCCGTTGTCAATGTTGGGGGGATAACCTCTGGCCACCTGGTGGTATGGTCCACCATGGTAAGGGGGGGGGGGGTGGTGGGAGAAGACCAAGAAGGTCCACAATGACATGGTCAAGCCATCGCACAGGGACCCTAAAAGGTGCCAATGGTGCCAGGACATGATGGTTAATTTTTGCCCACTGGCACTCCACACAGGCTACAGTTCAATCACGCATATCCTTTCAAAGGCCGTGCCACGCAAACTTTAGTGCAACCAGTTTCTGTGAGGTTGTAAGAGACCATGTACAGAGTCAAAGACAGTCCACCTCCAGTCTGAAGACACGATGGGGTGAGGGCAACTGGTTGAGACATCGCACAGGAGAGAAACCCCAACTACCCTGAACTTAATGTCAGGCAACTACAGGCCCGTGACTGCTGTTTAATAAGCCTGGACCTCTGGGTCAGCAGATTGGTCAGCTGCCATATTGGCATAGTCAACCCCTATGTGTATGACCTCAACGGCTGGCCGTGACAGCTGATCAGCCACAGCATTACTTTTCCCCTAGCTACATTGTGAACTTGGATATGTAGGCCAGGTGGCATTACTGCTGTGCGGACCAAGGGTCTGATATTTTGGTCATCGTGTGCACGAGGGGTTTGTGGTCAATCAACGCTGTGAATTGGTGATCTTCTAGAAGAAAACAAAAACAGCAGACAGCCAGATGGAGACTGCGAAGCTCACGGTCAAACGTGCTGTACTTGTTTTCGGGGGGTTGGAGCCGGTGGCTGAAGAAGGCGAGCAGCTGCCACACGTCTCTGACCAATTGTTCGTGCACAGTACCCACAGCACAGACTGAGGTATCAGTAGTGATGGCTATAGGTGTGGTGGGGAGTGGGTGCCCCAGTAGGGTCACATTAGAAAGAGCTCATTTGGAATGATCAAATGCCCTGGTCACGTCTGCTGACCAGTCAAGCAGTTGATAGGGATATTGCCTTTCAGGGCACTAAAAGTTCAGCAGCTCGCAGAATGAAGCGGTGATAGAAATTCACCGTAACTAAAAACCGCTGCGTTTGTCTTTATAGTGCGGGGTGGTGGGAAATCCATAATAATGGATACTTTTGATGGGAGTGGTTTCGCACCTTCTGTGGAGATGCGATGGCCGAGAAGGTCAATGGTTGACAACCCAAACTGGCATTTAGCAGGGTTAATAATTAACTCTTGTCGGCTTAACCGCTTGAACAGTGTGCAGAGATGAGATAGGTGTTCAGACTTGGATGCACTGGCGACGAGTATGTCATCCAGGTAAACAAAAAGAAAATCTTAAGTCTTTTAATATACAGTCCATCAGTCATTGGAAAGTCTGCAATGCATTTTTCAGCCCAAACAGCAAGTACGGTGTCTTCCATTTCTGAGCGTCAAAGTTTCCACAGCAGGCTGTGATATGACCACTCCATATCCTTCCATTTTCTGTACATTTCTGTGCCTATCCAGGAGCCTCTTAGATACTTCTATCACATTTGCCTCCACCACCACTTCTGCCAGAGCCTTTCAGGCACTCACCACTCTTTGTATAAAAGAACTACCCCCAACACATCTTTGAACCTTCCTCTTCTCACCCTAAATACATTCTTCCGAGTAGTTCAAAGTAAAATTTATTATCAAAGTACATATGTGTCACCACATACAATGCAGAAATTCTTTTTGTGTGGTCATACATTAGCAAATCTGTAGAACAGTTACTGTAAACAAACTGTGCAAATGAAGATGTAAATAAATAACATGGCCTGGGGGCGTGAGGATCTTTGATCTTGGATGCTGTTTTTCTATGCAACGTTTTCACGTAGATGTGCTCAATGGTTGGGAGCGTTTTATCCAGATGTACTGGGCCAAAGCAACTACCTTTTGTACGATCTTCTGCTCAAAAGGCATTGGTATTCCCATACCGGGCTGTAATGCGGCCAGTCAGCACACTTTCCACCACACATCTGTAGAAGTTTGCCAAGGTTTTCGAAGACATTCTGAACCTCCGCAGAGTCCTGAGGAAGTAGAGGTGTTGTGGTGCTTTCTCACAATAATATTTATATGATGGGTCCAGGACAGATCCTCTGAGATAGTGACACTGAGGAATTTAAAGTTACTGACCCTCTCCTCCTCTGATGATTACAGGCTCATGGGTCTCTGGTTTCTGTCGCCTCTCAACACTCAGTTCCTTGGTCTTAGTAACATTGAGTGAGCGGTTGTTATTACACTACTCAGACAAGTTTTCGATCTCCCTCCTATATGCTGATTCATCACCCGCTTTGATTCAGCCCACAAGTGGTATCGTCAGCAAACTTGGAGCTGTACTTAGCCACATGGTCATAGGTGTAAAGCGAGAAGAGCAAGGGCTAAGTACACATCCTTGCAGTGCTCATTTGTCGATGGAGATTGTGGAGGAGATGTTTTTGCCAATTCACACTGGCTGGGATCTGCATGTGAGGAAATCCAGTATCCAACTGCACAAGGGGGTATTGAGGCACAGGTCTTGGAGTTTACTGATTAGTCTTGAGGGGATGATGGTGTTAACTGCCAAGCTGTAATCACTAAAGAACATCCTGAGGTATGTATCTTTGCTGTCCAGATATTCTAGGATTGTATGAAGAGACACACATCTGCTGTAGACCTGTTGCTTTGGTAGGCGAATTGGAGCAGATCCAAGTCACCATTCAGACAGGAGCTGATGTGCTTCAACACCAGCCTCTCAAAACACTTCATGACTGTGGATGTAAGTGGCACTGGCCAATAGTCATTTAGACAGGTTACCACGTTCTTCTTGGGCACCGGTACAACTGAAGCAGGTGGGTAGCACACACTGCTGGAGCGAAAGATTGTAGATATCCGTGAACACACCAGCCAACTGGTCGGCACAAGTCCTCGGCCAGGAAGTCCATCAAGACCAGATGCTTTCTTTGGTATTACCCTATATTCCAAGCAACATTCTGGTAAACCTCTTCTGAACTCTCTCCATAGCTTCCATATAATAGGGTGACCAGAAATAAATGCAATACTCTTGATATGGCCTACCCAGAGTTTTACAAAGCTGCAAAGCAACTTCCTGACTCCTGAACTGAATGCCTTGACTAATAAAGTTGAATATGCCATGTTTACCAGCCCATCAATTTGTGTAGCTACTTTCAGAAAACCATGTACTTGGACCCTAAGGTTCCTTGGTACATCAGTTCTGTTCAGGGACCTGCCATTAGCTGTGTACTTTGCTACTTCTCTGTCCAAATCTGCAACTGAGCTATACCTGCTGTATCCTTTGGCAACCTTCTTCAATATTCACAGTGTCACCAACCTTTGCGTCATCTGTAAAATTACTAATCTGTCAACCCATATTTTCATCCAAGTCATTTGTATGCGTCACAAACAGCCGACAGCCCAGAATGGATTCTCGAAGAACAGCACTAGTCACGTACCTCCATCCAGGCTAAGACCTATCAATCACTACCCTCTACCTTCTATGGGTCATCGGATTCGGAACCCAAACGACCAAGTTACCATGGATCGTGTGCATCTGAATATTTGATTATATTACTGTTGTGTTTTGGGGAGAGATTTGCCCTCAGCAGGAGTCAGTTATATATTAGTAGCGCTCACTGCACAACTGAAAGCCAGACAGGTATACTTAGTATGAAATAACCCATTGTAGCATTAGAGAGCAGAACACGTAGTGATATTATAAACATTGGCTTGTATACAGGGATAAATTCCCAGCTCAGTTTAAAATAGTACAACATGATTTATTACACTAAGATGACAGATGCAAATGTCTTAAAACATCTAATCCACAGGATACTATTTCTGATTCCAGCACTCCCTCGAAGCTGCACTGGAGCATGAGCTTGGGATGTTGTGCCCAAGTCTTTTTTCTTTTCTCTCATGTCTCTTCTTTCTTTTCAAAGTGGCTGGGGTCATGTTGGAGTCCGTGATCTACAGCTCCAGCTCAAACTCCGTCTTTTCCCCACAGGCAGTGGATTCTTGCTTTCAGACTTGCTGAGTGGCCTGGGGTTTCAATATTTCAAGGTGCAGCCTGGAAGATGAGCACCTTCGGGGTCCAGCCCCATGGACGACCCGGTTCCTCGTCGATGTCAGCAACTGAAGTGTTGCGGGAGATGGAAACATTAGGACAGCAGCTGGTGTGTGTTGCAGTGGAAAGGAAGCCCATGCACTCAAGTGACTCCTCTCTCGATGGTGAGTGAGAGTCTGTCGGCCCTAGAGTTGGGGAACCTGGACAAACGACGCTGCAGATTGTAACATCAAAACAGAGGGCTGTTGGTCTCCCTGTTCACTGTTGCAGGAGCGATATCTCTCTCTACTTTACTAGTGAGAGAGACAGCCCATCTGAGATGTCAAAGTGTTGGGATGGTCAGTAGTCTTTGATAGACTCTAGATGATAATCTCTGGGGGCTTTGCTATTGCTTGCATGGTGGCTGGTGGGAGGTTGATGGTTTTGCTGGAGCAAGTGGGGGTAGGGGAGAGGGTAGGGTTGATGTTTTTGCTGCTGCCTATGCATGGGGGCAGGGGGCTTTAAGGTTCTAATGTTTTCTGTCATTCGTTCTTTGTTTCGTGGATGCTTGCAAAAAGTAAGAATTGCAGGTAGTATACTGTATACATTCCCTGATATTAAATTGAACTACTGAGTCTTAAGAGTGGGATCCAAACCTACACCTTCTTCAGGTGAGAAAGTTACCAACTAGACCATGCTCGATATTTGTATGACTGCAAAACAATGTTCAACACTGTTCAACTCATGAATAATTCATACAAAATCATAACAAAACACATGATCATGAAATATTTTTGGTTCATAAACTAATAAATTTCAACACAGTTATTTTTAATATGAATAAAAAAAGTTTCTCACTTGAAGTACTGTCGAGAGATCCACTCCAAAATAGTTCTCAAACTTCCATTTCCAAACTTCAGGATCATGATGCTTAAAATTAATCAGAAATTTACTAAGTGCATCATCCATAGGACCAGACTTCCATGGTTTACCATTGAGAAACATCTTTATCTCATTCACATCGTTCTTTGTAACGTAAACCTCTGCATCATAATGAACTTCGTTTTCATCATCAGGCTAAAGGGAAAACATGAAAAATGTAAGGATTTTTAAAATTTTAATTGTAGCAATATTAGAAAGCATGGAAAAAAATTCACATGAAAATGTGACTCAATTTATAAAGATATACTGATATATTTATTAATTTGTGGAGGAAAATATATCTGATCCAGGATTTATGGAAACAATTTCCCTCTGCTCTACCAGAGAGAAATTGAATGACAGATTAAAGAAGGTCCCCATTTAATCTCAGGAAGTCATTAATCAGTTCTACCTTGACATCATTCTCCCTACTTCCATAAACTTTCCTTGGCTCAATATTTAGTTCATTTTTCCTAATCCAAAATTATTTCTTCCTCTACACAACATGCAATATGCAAGTTACTTACAACACGATAAATACCTTAAATAATACAGAACGCTGAATCCCGTTTTATGTCCCTTCCTCCCACTACTATGCAGTAAAACATCTGCTAGGCCAAATTTATCAAAACTCTCTAGACTCTGGGCAGATCCCAGCAGATTGGAAGACAGCAAATGTCACGCCACCTTTTAAAAAAGGAGGTAGGCAAAAGATGAGCAACTATAGGCCAGTTAGCTTAACATCTGTAGTCGGGAAAATGCTTGAAGATGTCATTAAGGAAAAAGTAGCGAAACATTTAGAAAGGAGTGGTTCCATTAGACAGACGCAGCATGGATTCAGAAAGGGCAGGTCCTGTTTGACAAACTAACTGGAGTTCTTTGAGGACATAATGAGTGCAGTGGATAGAGGGGAACAGGTGGATGTCGTATACTTGGATTTCCAGAAGACGTTCGATAAGGTGCCGCACAAGAGACTTATAAATAAGGTATGGATGTATGGAGTCAGAGGAAGTGTATTGGCATGGACAGTGGATTGGTTAACCAATAGAAGGCAGAGAGTTGGTATAAATGGGTGTTTCTCCAGTTGGCAGTCAGTGGTGAGTGGGGTGCTGCAGGGTCGATGCTGGGCCCGCAGCTGTTTACCATTTACATTGATGATTTGGAAGAGGGGACTGAGTGTCGCGTAGCAAAATTTGCTGATAACACTAAACTGAGTGGCAAAGCAAATTGTGCAGAGGGATACAGATAGGTTAAGTGAGTGAGTCAAGGTCTAGCAGATGGAATACAATGTTGGTAAATGCAAGATCATCCACTTTGGAAGGAATAGTAGAAGAGCTGATTATTATTTAAAGGGTGAAGGATTGCAGCATGCTGTTGTGCAGAGGGACTTGCGAGTGCTTGTGCACGAATCACAAAAAATTGGCTTGCAGGTAGAACAGGTTATTAAGAAGGCAAATGGAATGTTGGCCTTCATTGCTAGAGGGACTGAATTCAAGAGCAGGGAGGTCATGCTGCAACTATACAGGGTACTGGTGAGGCTGCACCCGGAGTACTGTGTGCAGTTCTGGTCTCCTTACTTGAGGAAGGATATACTGGCTTTGGAGGCAGTGCAGAGGAGGTTCACCAGGTTGATTCCAGGGATGAAGGGGTTAACCTATGAGGAGAGATTGAGTTGCCTGGGACTATACTCTCTTGAGTTCAGAAAAATGAGAGGGGATCTTATGGAAACGTACCAAATTTTGAAAGGGATAGATAAGATAGAAGTAGGAAAGTAGTTTCCATTGGTAGGTGAGTCTAGAACTAGGGGACATTGCCTCAAGATTCAGGGGAGAATATTTAGGATGGAGATGAGGAGAAACTATTTTTCCCCCAGAGAGTGGTGAATCTGTGGAATTCTCTGCCCAGGAAAGCAGTCGAGGCTTCTCCACTAAACATATTTAAGAAACAGTTAGATAGGTTTTTACATAGTAAGGGAATTAAGGGTTATGGGGAAAAGGCAGGTAGATGGAGCTGAGTTTACGGACAGATCAGCCATGATCTTATTGAATGACGGGGCAGGCTCCATGGGCCGGATGGCCTACTCCTGCTCCTATTTCTTATGTTCTTATGTAACATTTGCTGTTCTTATCCAATTGCACTTCAATGTTGCTGCAGGTAAATTCTGAAAGCCAAAACCAAGAGGGAAAAAAGGGGAAAGAAATTATGAGGATTAGCTTGCGGTGACTCTGTTTAAAGTATCAGCAATGGATCACGACCACAGGAATAACAAAACTTACAATGATTAGTATAAGTGTATCTTAAAAGACTTTAGAATAACAGTTGGATCAAGCTGCTGGGAAGTCCTGAGGAATTACAGTAATAGCAAACCACAAAGTCACTCACAAGGAGGCATGCTGCATTCAATAACATTTTGATTGTAATTCCTCAACACTTCACAGCAGCTTGGTCCGTTTGTTAGACTAAAACCTTTTAAGATGCACTTGTACTTATCATTGTAAATTTTATTGTAAAACTCCAATTTTCATTGTATATATACCCATACACATGGTACTTCCACACACCATCCTGTAATCCATCCTATGTTAACTCATGCCTGGTACGTTATTAGTCTTTCTCCCATTTCCTCACAGCTATCTTACTTGCACCCTCATGGAAATGCACGTGACTGATGATGACTTGGCCATTTGGACTGAGAATTAGCTTGCCCATATAAGGTAGAGGTTAGACTCACATGTCAGCTGAATTGTCCTCAATGCTTTAGGAATGTAGCTTACAATCAGAATCAGATTTAATAATACTGGTGTATGTTGTGAAATTTGTCAACTCTGCAGCAGCAGTACAATACATGACAACAGAGAGAAAAATCTGTGAATTACAGTAAATAATGGTTAAGTAAGTAGTGCAAAAAGTAGGAAATAAAAAAGTCGTGAGGTAGTGTTCATGAGTTCAATGTCCAGAGGGGAAGAAGCTGTTCTTGAATCATTGAGCTTGTGCCTTCAGGCTTCTGTACTCCTTCCTGTTGCGAGCAATGAGAAGGGGGTACGTTATGGGTGGTGGGGTTCCTATGATGGATGCCACTTTTCTGAGGCACTGCTCCTACAAGGTGTCCTGGATACTATGGAGGCTCGGGCTGATGATGGAGCTGACTAATTTTACAACTCTGCGGCTCACTGCAATCCTGTACAGTAACCTCGCCCACCCCCATACCAGATGGTGATGCAGCCAGTTTGAATACTCCCCACGATACACCTGTAGAAACTTGTGGTGTTGTTGTTGATGTACCAAACCTCCTCAAACTCCTAATGAATAATAGCCACTGTCTTGCCTTCTTTATAGCTGCATCAACATGTTGGGTCCAGGTCAAGTCGTCCAAGATCTTGACACCCAGGAACTTCAAATTGCTCACTCTCTCCACTTCTGATCCCTCTAAGAGGACTAGTGTGTGTTGCTTCATCTTACCCTTTCTGAAGTCCACAATCAGTTCTTTGGTCTTACTGGTACCGAGTGCAAGGTTGTTGCTACGACACCACTCAACTAGGTCGAATATCTTACTCCTGTATGTCCTCTTGTCACCATCTGAGATTCTGTCAACTATGGTTCTGCCAGCAAATTTATAGATGGAATTTGAGCTGTGCCTAGCCACACAGTTATGGGTATAGAGGGAGCAGACCAGTGGGCTAAGCACACATTCCTGAGATGTGCCAGTGTTCATTGTGTTATTTCCAAGCTGTACAGACTGTGGTCTTCCGGTTAGGAATTCAAGGACCCAGTTGCAGAGAGAGGTACAGAGGCCCAGGTGTTGAAGCTTTTTGAACAGAATTGTAGGAATGATGGTGTTAAATGATGAGCTGTAGTCAATAAACAGCATCATGACATAGGTATTGTCCAGATGCTCCAAGGCTGTGTGGAGAGCCAATGAGATTGCATCGACTGTAAACCTATTGTGGCAATAAGCAAAATGCAGTGGGACCAGGTCCTTGCTGAGGCAGTTTATTTTAGTCATAACTAACCTCTCAAAGCACTGCATCACTGGATAGAGGGGAAGAGATGGAAGTTATTTACTTGGCTTTCCAGAAGGCATTCGTTAAGGTGCCACATAAAAGACTTATCCATGAGATAAGGATGCATTGAATTGGGGGTGACGTATTAGTATGGATAGAGGATTGGTTAACCAATAGAAAGCAGAGTGTTGGGATACATGGGTATTTCTATGGTCGACAATCAGTGGTGAGCTGTGTGCCACAGGGGTTGGTGCTGGGCCCGCAACTGTTCATGATATACATTAATGATCTGGAAGAGGGATCAAGTGTACTGTATCTGAAGTTTGCTGATGATACTAAATTGAGAGGAAAAACAAACTGTGCAGAGGATACGGAGAGTCTGCAGAGAGATATAGATAGGTTAAGTGAGTGGGCAAGGGTCTGGCAGATGGGAGTACAGTGTTGGTAAATGTGAGGTCATCCACTTTGGAAGGAAAAATGGAAGAACAGATTATTATTTAAATGGTAAAAAATTGCAGCATGCTGCTGTACAAAAGGACTTGGGAGTGCTTGTGCATTAATCGCAAAAAGTTGGTTTGCTGGTGCAGCAGGCTATCAAGAAGGCAAATGGAACGTTGGCCTTCATTGCTAAAGGGGTTGAAATTAAGAGCAGGGAGGTTATGCTGCAACTGTACAGGATACTGGTGAGGCCGCACCTAGAGTACAGGCGGTGCAGAGGAGATTCACCAGGTTGATTCCAGAGATGATGGGGTTAGACTATGAGGAGAGATTGAGTCATCTGGGACTGTACTTGCTGAAATTCAAAAGGATGAGAGGAGATCTTATAGAAACATATAAAATTATGAAACAGACAGAGCAGGCAGGAAAGTTGTTTGCACTGGTAGGTGAGACTAGTACTAAGGGACATAGCCTCAAGATTTGAGGGAGTAAATTTAGGATGGAAATGATGAGTTACTGCTTTTGAGACTACCTCAGTAAGTATACTTAAGACAACGTTGGATAGATTTTTGCATAGTAGGGGAATTAAGGGTTATGGGGAAAAGGCAGGTAGGTGGGGATGAGTCCATGGTCAGATCAGCCATGATCTTATGGAATGGTGGAGCAGGCTTGACAGGTCAGATGGCCTACTCCTGCTCTTATTTCTTTTATGTTTTTATGTGAGTGCTACTGAACGATGAGTGTGTTCACTGCAGGTTCTGCCGAGAGTTGCCACAACACATTTACAGTTAAGGAATAAGTGTTTTAAAAAATTTTGCTGAAGTATTTGCAGTCATTTTTGATTGACATTCTTCCAGGCTCTATTCATAATGATTAATGAGAACCTGCTCCACCTGCAATAGCTGCATAATCCTAAAAACTGTTTCCAAATAACTAAAATGAGGAGCTCAGACATGAAAACTGTAAAGTTACTCCAATTTTTAGCTGTCATCTAGGAAATGCAAACTAAATCCTGAAATTCTCAGTATTGAATCAACAACAAATGAGTATTAACCTTACTTGGAATAATGTACTATAATGATGAAATAAAACAAATTCCAAGTATTTTGTTATTGGAATACTTACCAAATTTAATCTTTCAATCTCTAGCAGCAGTTTATTGAGATATCTTTTAAAAACAGGATTGCAACTGATTCCTGATGCTTCAGCTGATTGTACGTTGTTAATTTCTTCCAACTGTTTAAATAAAAAGACATTCATCTATTACATTTTCCACAGCAATCTTGCTTTAACAATAAAATGCAAATGGAGCAAAAATCACACACCAAAAGAGGTAATAACAATTGGTATCCTGCAATACGAATCAAAATTCACATTACATACCAACTCAATACCCTGATTTTATCTTGCACTAATATTAAAAGTACAGTAGATTCTGGTTAATTGAGACAAATTGGGACCAGTATATTTTGGCCCAATTAAGAGGCTGTCCCAATTAGCCAAAGTTTCTTGGAAATAGTTAAAAGGTGTTTTTAAAAAAAGGCCAAACTACTGTTCAACTGATTAACAAATTAGGTATTTAATTAAAATACAGAACATATTAGAACACTACCAATACTACTACAGTACTATGAAACTGTGTATTAGTTCCTAATGAAATAATCAATGGAGAAATTCATCTAGAACATGCTGTCCTGTTCTTTTGATTGTATGTAAATGAACAAAACCAATGCAAATACCTAGTGCAGAAAATGGATAATTTGCACTTCCATTGTAACATTCAAGATACCTTCAAATTCTTCATAGTTCCTAACTTTTATAGTAGTAATAATTTCATTTTCACTCCTGGCCGTTTTTAGCACCTTCAAGCCTGAATGCTTGAAACTGCAGTGAGTAAAACAGTTCTGAATTGACTTATTTCTTGCCAGCTATCAATGGGAAACTGTACCTCCTAGACTCCTCTTTGAATTGGCACCCAGCAACCCAAATTGATAAGATAACACAAGCTCACACAACTTGACACTATTTAAAAACTGTTCACTCTAACCATGATGTAGTGTCTAACGGCCACACAAGTGCGTGTGACTGATGCTAGTTAGAAACTGTTCAACAAGTCTTCTGTCCCAATTAAGTGTCATAGGAGAAAACTACTGGCAGATATAAAGCAGCTGCTTTATTTGACAAAAGAAGGTACAAAAGGAATCTTATGCAGACGCCTTTGGTGGAAAGGTCTCACTGGCCTATTGTGGGGCTCGATATTTGATGTGCTAAACATCAAAGGACAATTCCATATTTACAATGCTTTCTTTGAAACGACACACAAACTTCACACCTCCTGATTCTCAACATATCATTGCAGGAATGGACCATATGAGAGGTCATGGTTCAAGCAGATGACCAACTCCCCATCATTTTCATTTTGTTTCCAAATATAAAATTTTAGATAGTTTTGCAGAATTAAGTGATAAATTATGTTCTTGAATTAACTTTTAGTTACATAAAACAATTGTCATTTATTACACCAAGAGTATTTTTCTCTACAAACTGGTTGAAGAGCTATAAATATTCCATTCCTTTTCTGCTTTTTGAAAATTGACATGACACTTTTGCAACATAACAATTCACATTGAACTGGCAGTAAAAGCTACTAACCTTCTTCTGTAAACTATCCCGTGTTCGCTCACAAATTGTACAATCTGGACAGGTAGCTTGGTCCTGATAAATTTCTGAGGTGCCTTTATGAGTTTCAGTATCATCTTGCTCATCTCTGTTCTTCAATGAAGTGAGTGGTAAAGAATTTAATTAAACATCAATTAAAGATTCATTCATCAAATTATTTTTGTTAACTTTTTCTGGCACGTGAACATTGCTAGCAACATTTGAAGCCCCACACACAAAATGGTGGAGGAGCTCAGCAAGCCAAGATATTCCCCTCTCTATAGAGGGGAATAAACAGTTAACATTATGGGGAAAGATCTTTCATCGTCCACCAGTTGTGATGAAGGGTCTCAGTCTGAAATGCTGCTTATTCGGCAAATCCAAAATGAAAGCAAGAAAAGTTGGAAATAATCAGCAGGTTAGGGAGCATCTGTGGGAGAAAGAACATTAATATTTTCAGTCAATAATCCTTAATCCGAACTAAGGAAAGCCACAAGTATTTCAAGTTGCAAAGAAAATGGAGAGATGCAGATTGAACAAGATGAACAGACTGCGATCAAGTGGAGCCCAAAACTGAGTAAATGACACAAGTGGTTGTGCCAGCTGAAAGAGTAGTAAGGATGAGTCTGTGGTAAGTGTTAATGGGTGACAAATGAAATCTGAAGTACCAGGAGAGAAAAACTGAAAGCTAGAAACATGAGAGTCAATAGTAGAAAAACAATGGTCAGAAACGATTGAATCCTGAAAGCTGTAATGCGCTGTTAGAAGTGTCATTACCTCAAAACAACACTCAGCTTTGATAGTACAGTGCAGGAGGGTGAAAACAAAGGTTGGAGTGTGTTGCAAAGCTAAAGCGATGGGATCAAGTTCACTCTTACATTTCCTACTGTTGACTGAAATAGCTCTAGCAGCCAGGACACCACCATTTCCTCAAAAACATTATACATGGGCAATAACTCCTTACCTTGTCAGCATGCAGGAAATGAACAAAAATATTAATTTATTCAATACGTAAATGTACTTAAATTCAATTGTTCATATGAAACAAAATCCTATCTCTCAAAGCATTTAGCTAAGCAGCACCTATCAGAACACTTTATATTACACAGTCCATGTAATATGACGCTAGTACAGGAATGGGGAAGTGGAGGGGGTGGGTTGGGTGGCTGTTTCCAGGAATCGGGGTCATGGCTGGGTGTGCCGCTGGGAATCAGGAATGGTGCCTGCATGGGGATAGGAAACAGGAACATTCACATGATCTACAGCCAGAGCCAAGAGGGAAGCATCATCTCCTACACCCTAACCCAGGTGCATATGTGGGTGCATGTACAAGACAGTGAGTGTGTACCTACCATACGGCACCTACGCCCAGTTTTATGTTTACTTCAATGACCATTAAAACTGATGCAAGTCAATCTGGTCTCCTGATGTTGAGGTGTTCGTTGCCACTGGCTCAGTCAAGTCTGAGTGGTAGTTGATGTCCAATGGCTACACCAAGTTCCAAGGAATCACCCTTGGTGTTCTTCTAGTCCTCAGGACCCTCCACATTACAATAGTCCTGAATTCTACACTGCTCTCCTAACTCAGGTACCCAGGCATCAACATCAGGAGATGGCCAGTTTACAAAGCCACTGAACCAAGTGGTGACTACACCTTCCTGAAGCTGACATTCCAATTTACTCCTTCAGATGCATTTAGCTTTGCGATCGACAGAGCTTGCCCACCATTTCAATGACTCTTCTCACAGATTTAGAGAATGTTATATCATCCAAATACAAAACCAACAACTATTGTCAACTGTACATTGGTCCCGACACTGGAAGCTACGAATGAGGCCAAGAACATACCTTGGTCTGAAGTTCACAGGGAGATAAACTGATCTTCCTGTGCAATTCACTGCCGTGTTGGGATCAGGCGTCATCCTTAGCAAAGAAGAAGTGCAGAAGTCTAACTGTAATGCCTCCTTCTTTTGACAAATTTTTGGAGCACAGTCTTGAAATAACCAATACCTTGTTTTATCAGGGAGACAAGCACAAGGCACCCACTCCATGGAATGGAATGTATTAGTTTGTATCATCATCTGAGCAACAAGCCATAAAGCTGTCCACAGCACCAGTGTCATCACAGGCACCAACAGGCATCAATGTCTGCATACAACAGTTCTCTGACTGCTGTGCCTTGGACTCCTACATCAGACATCTTAAGCCATTGGAAAGATGTTTGCAATGCTGTGTCCACAAAGTCTTCCAAACTCAGAGGAAGTACTGTATAAGTGAACGAACACCAGTGTATTCACACAGACCAACATTTTCAGAATTGTGGCTCACATTACACTGTCTACACATACTTACATGCCTCACAGCTGGCTGCAGAGGGAATTAGTTTTGAACCGTGCGTGTGTGTCGCTTTTAAATGCCTAATTTTACTATATGCTTTATGATGCAACTTCATATTATATTCCAAAAATTGTAGTGTCAGCTCAAAATGAGACGATGGTGAATTGACACAGTGTTCTTCGTCGTTGCTGATCTGACCCATTAACTTACTCGGCTATATCCAAACAGATATGCATACAGCACATCTTTAGTACCACAAACATTAGTGATCTTTTTTTCAGACAGCTGTTGGGGGTTTGCAGCAAAAGCTTGGACTGTGGGAAATCAGAACTAGAAGCTAGGGGCTTCAGCAGTCAATGTGGGTAGAGTTGGGCAAGACAAACAAGTTGAATAGCAAAAGCCATAAACTCATTTCAAGTTCCAAATTTTGAATGTTGCAGCTTACACTGGAATGAAGAAATGTTGAAAACTACTGAACCTTTACAGATAATTACCAGATATGGTCTTCTCATTGTACCACTTGCAGCATCATAGTTCACCATGTCTGTTGGATCAATCCATTCATCGTCATCTTGTAACCCATTCACTACTAGCATCACTTCGAATATCAACCATAGCATGGGCATGATCAAAATCTAAGGAAAGTAACAAACACTGTCAATTTACTGGAAGACAATAAGATGTTCAGCCCATTGAATCTGCTCTGCCATTCAATCTGGCTGATATATTTTTTCTTGTCAAACCTCTTCTCGTGCCTTCTTCCTTTAATCTCTGACACCATTTAAAATATACTGTGGCAACGCTCAGATTCACCCCCTCTGGCTAGAAATTCATTGAATATAGAATACAGCACTCTACGGGTCCTTTGGCCACGATGTTGTGCTTTTGACCTAATTCAAGATCAATCTAACACTTCCCTTTTACATAGCCCTCCATTTTTCTTTCATTCACACCCCTATAAAAGAGTCTTTTAAACGTCCCTATGGCATGCGCCTCTATTACCACCCCTGACAGTGGTATCTATGCACCCACCATTCTCTGTGTAAGAAAGCTAGGTCTGACACGCTCCCTATACTTTCCTCCAATCACCTTAAAATTATGCCCCGTGGTGTTAGGTATTTCTGTCCTGGTAACAAGTCTCTGGCTATCCATTTGATCTATACGTTTTATGACTTTGTACACCTCTTTCAAGTCACCTCTCATTCTCCTTCGCTCCAAAGAGAAAAGCCCTGGCTTGCTCACGCTGTCTTCATAAGCTGAGTTCTCCAATCCAGGAAGCATCCTGGTAAATCTCCTCTGCACCCTCTCTAAATCTTCTACATCTTCCCTATTAGTTTGACCTTCCAAAGTGAATCATTTCACACTTTTCTGGATTGAACTACATCTGCCACTTCTCCACCCAGTTCTGTATCATATCAATGTCCCATTGCAACCTACAAGAACCTTCTACACATTCCACACCACCAACCTTCACGTCATCTTCAAACTTTCTGACCTCCTCTCCCCTTGTCCAAGTCACTTATAAAAATCACAACGAGTCGAGGTCCCAGAACAGCTCCCTGTTGAACACCCCTGGGCACCAACCTCCAGGCAGAATACCATCTTTAGTGGGCAAGCCAATTCTGAATCTATGCAGCCTAGTTTCCCTAGATCCCATGCCTCTTGACTTTCTGAATGAGCCTACCATGGGGCATCTAATCAAATGCCGTACTAAAATCCATACACACCAAATCCACTGCTCTACGTCAATTAAATTGTTTTCTCACTTCCTTAAAGAAGTTAATCAGGCTTGTGTGCCCCTTCCAAAGGCATGCAGACTATCTTTATGCTTCTCCAAATGCTCAGAAATCCTGTCTCTAACAATCTCTCCAATAGGTTCCCCATCACTAACATATGACTCACTGGTATATAATTCCTAATTATCCTTATTGCCTTTCTTGGACAAACGAATAATAATTGTCACCCTCTGATCTTCTGTGCTACTCTTGTGGCCAGAAGTTCTTCCTATGTTTTTTTTAAAAAAGGGCATCCTTTCATTCTCAGGCTCTGCCCTCTGATCCTATATTCTCCCACCACTGGAAAGATCATCTCTATGTCTATTCTATCCAGGCTATTGATGATCATTCAGTAAGAACTTGAAGATTTCAGCCCTCTTCACTTCAGCACTGTTGATATACAGTTAGTGGGTGGGTGTTTTGATCAGCCTTACTGCTTGGGGAAAGTAATTGTTTTTGAGTCTGGTGGTCCTGGCATGGATGTTACGTAGCCTCCTCCCTGGTGGGAGTGGGACGAACAGTCCATGAGCAGGGTGGGTGGGATCCATGATGCTATTGAGCCTCTTTCAGCACCTTTCTGTATTTATGTCCTTGATGGCAGGTAGCCTGGTGCCAGAAATACATTAGGTCATTTTGTCTACCCATTGAAGAGCATTCCAGTCTGCCACAATGCAGTTTCTGTACCAAGAAGTGATAAATATTGTCAGGATGCTCTCTACCGTCCCTTTGTAGAATGACGCAAATACAGATGAGCAAAGTCTAGCTCTCTTCAGCCTCCTCAGAAAGTAGGTACATTGGTGAGCTTTCATGACTATGTAGGACGTGTTCTGGGACCATGAGAGGTTGTGTGTGATGTGCACTCAGGGTTTGAAACTTCATGCAGTTTCCACTGCTATGCCGCCAGTATAAAGAGAGGTGTGAGTAGTTCAAGTTCTGAAGTCAATAACCATCTTCTTTGTCTTGTTGACATTAAAGAAGAGGTTATTTGCCTGGCACCAGGCCTTGAACTCTTTCACCTCCTCTCTGCCGGATGGTGATAAACCCCACCGCTGTCATGTCATTGGTGAAGTTGACAATGAGACTGCTCACGTGTTTGACTGTGTTCAACTCAAAGTACAGCCAATTTATCTGTTTCTCAGACCAGCGGTTCCTCATATTTGTTTGTGCCATACAATAGCAGAGGTATCCTTTCTCTCTTATTCTGGGTCTTAAGGGCCTATATTCACTTGAAGAACTGTCGATGTCAAATGCATATTTTAAAAAAACTGACAACTGCTTCAAAAAAGAATATCACAACTAAAGCAACACACATCAAAGTTGCTGGTGGACGCAGCAGGCCAGGCAGCATCTCTAGGAAGAGGTACAGTCGACGTTTCAGGCCGAGACCCTTCGTCAGGACTAACTGAAGGAAGAGTTAGTAAGAGATTTGAAAGTGGGAGGGGGAGGGGGAGATCTGAAATGATAGGAGAAGACAGGAGGGGGAGGGATGGAGCCAACAGCTGGACAGGTGGTTGGCAAAGGGGATATGAGAGGATTATGGGACAGGAGGCCCAGGGAGAAAGACGTGGGGGTGGGGGGGGAACCCAGAGGATGGGCAAGGGGTATAGTCAGAGGGACGGAGGGAGAAAAAGGAGAGTGAGAGAAAGAATGTGTGTATAAAAATAAATAACGGATGGGGTACGAGGGAGAGGTGGGGCATTAGCAGAAGTTAGAGAAGTCGATGTTCATGCCATCAGGTTGGAGGCTACCCAGATGGAATATAAGGTGTTCCTCCAGCCTGAGTGTGGCTTCATCTTTACAGTAGAGGAGACCGTGGATAGACATGTCAGAATGGGAATGGGATGTGGAATTAAAACGTGTGGCCACTGGGAGATCCTGCTTTCTCTGGTGGACCATGGCACTTGTTGAGAAAATTCAAAGTTAATTAAATACACAGATCATAAATGTACACAGTTGATAAATGACACAAGATAGGGTAGCTGACATTTCAAGCTGAACTTAAGTTTAATTTGTAACTACTCTTATCAAATAGGCACTTTCATCAATTTCAATCAAGTCAACGATAAGCCATATATAGAGATGATATTTTCACATTGCAATTGCGCCAAAACTTGAGTTCAGCTCTGCACTTGTTCTTCTTCCTGCGTTACTGTTGCATTTATATATAAATATAACCACAAATACCAATAATCTCATAGCAATTCAATCAGAAACATATCTAGCCAAAGAACTGAGTTCCAGAATCGGGTCTCCATTCAAATGGTTCACACCTAGGCACTGAACAATCTGTTTATCTGATGAGCTAACCACTGTTGAACAAAATTAATGTCAAGGTGAGCTTCCAACACATTTCTGTGCCCTCTCTTAAGACTATTTCACAACCTTAACATCACCCAACACCACCACTACCCCAGTTCATCTACTTCTAAAACCTTCAACCACACCTTTGCCAAGCTAACTTTATTTTGTTGACTATTTCCTAACCAGACTCCCTCCTTCAATTACCCAGACAAGGTCATCAAACCCTACATTGCCCTCCAAACAAAACTTAGCAGGTCAAGTTGCAGCGGTAGGAAGAGAAACAGAGATCATTATTCAGACTGAAGACCTTTTTTTCAGAACCAGAAAGACAACTGGCTAAACCACAACAAGGTAAATCAATGAGTGAATGGGAGGAATTAAGGGAGCAAGAGCATAAAGGAATGCAGGAATTACAAGGATGCAGAACAGAAAAACACGCAGGCCAGAAAGTACAAAAGGGAAACACAAACAAGCTGAACTAACATTGCTGGTGGATGAAATATACAGTCTGAAATCAAATTACAATTCAGTGCTAAAAGGCTGCCACATGCCCTGACAGAAGATGAGATGCCATCCCACCAGACTGTACAGTACAGCGTATGAGTGGGGTGGAGAATTAAAGAAGAAAGAAACAGGAAGTTCATCTCAGAGGAAGTAATTGCATGCCAACCCTGCCACAGCTGTTGTAATCAAGTAATGGTTAAGGTAGGAAGGAAAACAGCAGCAGAATTAATCACATTGTCAAGTTCTGCAATGAGCACAGGAGGCAGCACCAATGCAATCACTGATGTATTGGAGAAAGTGTTGAGGGAATGAGCCTTGGTAGGACTGAGACAAAGGCTGCTCCACATATCTCAAAACATGGCAAGCATATCTTGGGCCTATAGCTACCTCTTTGATCTGCAGAAAGTGACAGCAGTTGAAGGAAATTTGTTTTATGTGATAAGTTCTGTGACAGGAATGGGTGTTGAAGGGGAACTCCATGGGCTTTTGCTCCAGGAAGAAACAGAGGGCCCTTAGGTTATCCCGATGTGGGAAAGAGGAGTGAGAGATGGGATATCCATTTATAAAGATGAGCCTGTTAAGACCAAAGAACTGGAAGCGGTCAAAGTGGCAAAAGGCATTAGATATAGTGGCATGCAAAAGTTTGGAAACCCCTGGTCAAAATTTCTGTTACTGTGAATAGTTAAGTGAGTAGAATGAACTGATCTCCAAGAGTCATGAAGTTAAAGATGAAACATTCTTTTCAACATTTTAGGCAAGATTAGCGTATTATTTTTGTTTTGTACAATCTTAAGAGTGAAAAAAGGAAAGGAGCACCATTCAAAAGTTTGGGCACCCCAAGAGATTTGAGCTCTCAGATAATTTTTACCAAGGTCTCAGACCTTAATCAGCTTGTTCGGGCTATGACTTGTTCACAGTCATCGTTAGGAAAGGCCAGGTGATGCAAATTTCAAAGCTTTATAAATACCCTGACTCCTCAAACCTTGTTCAAGCAGAAAGCCAGACAAGCCAAAGCATTGATATGTTCAGATTCATCCTCAGTTCTAGCGAGTTTAAGGTCTTTTCACACAAACAGTCAGCAAGATGTACTTTATGAAGTCCTTCAGTTAGTTACAAGAATTGCAAATCAGGGAGGTCAGGTAAAATTTCTATGGGTTCCAGCACATGTAGGGGTGAAGGGGAATGAGAGGATGGATGAGTTGGCAAAGAGGGCGTTAAAGAAAGAAAATGTGGAAATGCACATTAGTATCAGTAAAGCAGAGGTTAAGTGTGTAATCTGGGAAAAAGTCAACCGAATGTGGCAAGAAAGATGGTACAGGGAGGGGAAAGGGAGGCACTTATATCAAATACAAAAGAGTGTTGCAGGTACTAGGGTAGGTAATGGAAACAGAAGAGAGGAAATTGTGTGGACTAGGTTAAGGCTGGGACATTGTGCATTAAACAAAACATTGAAAATGATAGGGAAACACCAGACAGGATAGTGTGAGGAATGTCAGGAAGAGGAGTCAGTAGAACATGTAGTTCTGAGTTGCAGGAAGTATGGGATACAGAGAGAGATGATGAGAAATAAATTAAGGGAGTTGGGGATGCAGGAATTCACACTAAAAGGGTTGCTGGGCATGGGTGAGAGAACACAAGTCCGGGTATTTTTAGCGTTTTTAAGGGGTACAGGGGTTTTTTTTATAGAATATGACGAATAAACAGGAATAGGATACTAGGATGGTCAAAGATGGGAGGGTGAAGTGTAGGTTTGTGTATATTATATATATATACGCACGATTGGGTGAAGGGATTTAGAATGTATGTCTAGTGCACATTCTGGGGCAGAGGGTGGCAGTAATGCACCATTAAGCTGGATGCCAACCGCCGTAAAACAAGATACAGACAGACAGAAACCTTGTCCAAACAATCAACAGCCATGGGCTCCTCTAAGCAGCTGCCTAGTACTCTGAAAATTAAAATAAATGATGCCCACAAAGCAGGAGAAGGCTATAAGAAGATAGCAAAGCATTTTCAAGTAGCTGTTTCCTCAGTTCGTAATGTAATTAAGAAATGGCAGTTAACAGGAACGGTGGAGGTCAAGTTGAGGTCTGGAAGACCAAGAAAACTTTCCGAGAGAACTGCTCGTAGGATTGCTAGAAAGGCAAATCAAAACCCCCGTTTGACTGCAAAAGACCTTCAGGAAGATTTAGCTAACTGTGGAGTGGTGGTGCACTGTTCTACTGACAATAGACAATAGGTGCAGGAGTAGGCCATTTGGCCCTTTGAGCCAGCACCTGTGATCATGGCTGATCATCCACAATCAATACCCTGTTCCTACCTTCTCCCCAAATCCCTTGACTCCGCTATCTTTAAGAGCTCTATCTAACTCTTGAAAGCATCCAGAGAATTGGCCTCCACTGCCTTCTGAGGCAGAGCATTCTGCAGATCCACAACTCTCTGGGTGAAAAAGCTTTTCCTCAACTCCATTCTAAATGGCACGGGGAACATTTCACTGGTAGAGGAAAGAATGAATTCCATTAATTACCAGCAAATTCTAGAAGCAAACATCATACCGTCTGTAAAAAGGCTGAAGATGAAAAGAGGATGTCTTCTACAACAGGATAATGGTCCTAAACACACCTCAAAATCCACAATGGACTACCTGAAGAGGCACAAGCTGAAGGTTTTGCCATGGCCCTCACAGTCCCCCAACCTAAACATTATTGAAAATCTGTGGATAGACCTTAAAAGAGCAGTGCATGCAAGATGCCCCAAGACCCTCACAGAACTAGAGGCCTTTTGCAAGGAAGAATGGGTGAAAATCCCCCAAACAAGAATTGAAAGACTCTTAGCTAGCTACAGAAAGCATTTACAAGCTGTGATACTTGCCAGAGGAGGTGTTACTAAGTACTGACCATGCAGTGTGCCCAAACTTTTGCTTTGGGCCCTTTTCCTTTTTTGTTATTTTGAAACTGTAAAAGGTAGAAATGAAAAAGTAATCTTGCTTAAAATATTGAAGAAATGTGTCTCTAACTTTATTTCTTTTTAAAATCAGTTCATCTTTTACTCACTTAGCTATTCACAGTAACAGAAATTTTGACCAGGGTGCCCAAACTTTTGCATGCCACTGTATGTCATGGATGTAACTGGGATGGAAATGCACCAATCAAGAAAGGGCAAAGTTTCGGTAGAAAGCAGTAAGGGACAAAAACAACCTGAAACAATGGGCCTATTAGGCTGGCCTGCTTATGGATTTTGGGTAGGAGAGAGAAGCAGGCCTTGCGGGGTTAGGACTCTATAATCTGGATGCCGTGGAGTGAAGCTCTCTCAATAAAATGAACTCTGAATCTTTGCCCTCCTTTTGAAATTTTGCATTAACAACGTCAACGCTCAACATAGCGTCTGAAGGTGAGGCTGAGAGGAACACAATGGGTTCAAACTCGTACTGCCTTGAGTTCACAAGCTTGTTAATAGCAGGAAATCAGAAACCGCAGCAGCTTGGGTTACGACGACCAAGAAATACAGAAGGTGCGACCAAATACGCAAAACAGCGACATAAGACTTTACCGTTAAACCCGTACAAGTTCACCAGAACGTTACCATCCACAAGGCTGCTCATTGCCTTCGTCAGACGCATGATCGACGCAGTTGCGTTCAGCCCGTCCTTGTCTTGCGTAGTACGTCCGTCGTAACGTAGAAAATGCGGAACGAAGCCTCTGAATCTAAGGAGATGCGGGGAAAAGAAAGTAATGTTTCAATGGCCAAGAAAAAGGCAGCAATAAAACAATCGCGGGGTTACAGAGAAAAAAGAAGCGTTGAAAATGCTACATTAAATGTTAAAAAGGCTGTTTATCTGAAATGGAAGGCGGGTCGTACCGAGGCCGCACCGGGAGCACTGGATACAATAAATCAGGGGTCCCCAACCTTTTCTGCACTGCGGACCGGTTTAAAATTGACAATATCCTTGTGGACCGGCCGACCCGGGGGGTGGGTAGGGTTGCCAACGGCCAAGACTAGCAGTCAAATAGGTCGCGTTTACCCGATAGACTACAATGACCATGAAGCCTTGCGTGAGCACTAGTGCGCATGCGCGTCGTGACCTGCCGATTCCTCCTCCCCCCCGCAAATCCTTTCTGGTAGTTCTGTTCGGGGGGGAGGAATTAATCACGACCAGAATATAGGTGATATACATAAAAGTTGCTGGTGAACGCAGCAGGCCAGGCTGCACCTCTTCCTAGGGATGCTGCCTGGCCTGCTGCGTTCACCAGCAACTTTTATGTGTGTTGCTTGAATTTCCAGCATCTGCAGAATTCCTGTTATATAGGTGATAAGTAGATAATACACTCAATTTCGTTTCTAAGAGGGTTTATCTAACGAATTTAATAATAAACACACAACGCATATTTTCCTCGCACGAATATAGTGGTAAGTCAATTATCAGGGGAGCTTGAAGTAAGTATTGAACGAACATCCAGTAGAAATGGTTGAGGCAGGTTCAATATTATCACTTAAAGAAGAATTGGATATGTATATGGACAGGAAAGGAATGGACGGTTATGGGCTGAGTGCAGGTCGGCGGGACTAGGTGAGAGTAGCGTTTGGCACGGACTAGAAGGGCAGGGATGTCCTGTTTCCGTGTTGTAATTGTTATATGGTTATATAGGTAAGTTATCATAACATTTTAAGTAACGTTTGGATATTAAACACACAGCACATATTTTTCTCGTGTGAACATATAAAATCATTGCAACACACCAACATCGCTGTATCAGTGAAAGCCCTGGGCTTATTTTCCTGCAACAAGTCGATGCCATCGAGGGATGATGGGAGACAGCAATACTCGAAGGGGGTTCCTTATGTCCAGTCTATTCCGCAATTTAGTTTTCGTTGCATTCATTGCAGAAAAATGTTGGAAATGGAGGCAACGTTGTCAGTGCTTTCGTGGCTACGTCAGGATATTTAGCCTTGAGTTTGATCCAGAATGCCGACAGAGATGTTATGTCAAATATACTTTTCAGCCCGCCGTCATTTGCAAGCTCGAGGAGTTGATCTCTTTCCCACGCTGACACGGATAACGCGTGGGTCAAGACCTCGCATGCGTAATGGTTCAACAGTGGGCGTGACAGGGAATGAGAAAAGGTGCAGCTGCCTCCTAACGCCAAATCACATCGTTTCCTCGCGGCCCGGTGGTTGGGGACCACTGCAATAAATGTCACTGATGGATTCATATAAGAAGTGCTACCTCACCTGGAAGGACTGCTAAATAATAGTGAGGGAGGATGATTTGGGGCGGATGCAGGGAAATGTGCCTAGAGGTTGATCGGTAGTGGGTCATTGCCTCTTCAAATCAATCATATCAAATCAATTTTAATTATCATTCAACCATCCATAGATACGGCTGAACAAGAAAGCGTTCCTCTAGGTCCAAGGTGTAAAACATACAAAATACCGAGTAACATAATTCAAAATGAGAAGTATATTAAAATACAGCACCAGTAGTGAGGGCCAAGAAGGTATGGACCAGGGAGGCACAGGTGCGTTTACAGGACTGCCTTGAATTGGTGGACTGGACTGTGTTCAGGGAGTCACCTTCGAGTCTGGATGAGTACGCCACAGTTGTCACCGACTTCATTAAAACCTGTGTGGATGAGTGTGTGACTATGAAAAGTACTGCCATGCAGGATGCCCAAATTTTTGTTTCGGGCCCTTTTCCTTTTTTATTTTGAAACTGTAAAAGATGGAAATAAAAGTTTTCTTGCTTAAGATATTAAAGAAATATGTCATCTTTAACTTTACGCCTTTTGGAAATCAGTTCATCTTTTACTCGCTTAGCTATTCACAGTAACAGAAATTTTGACCAAGGGTGCCCAAACTTTTGCATGCCACTGTATATGGAGCTCAGAAAAATAGAGGGCTATGGGTAACCCTAGGTAATTTCTCAGGTAAGGACATGTTCGGCACAGTTTTGTAGGCTGAAGGGTCTGTATTGTGCTGTGGGTTTTCTAAGTTTCTATGTTTCAATCCTCATAAGAGGGATCAGAAGTGGAGAGAGTGAGCAATTTCAAGTTCCTGGGTGTCAATATCTCTGAGGACCTAACCTGGACGCAGCATATTGATGCAGCTATAAAGAAGGCAAGACAGCAGCTTTATTTCATTAGTAGTTTGAGGAAATGTGGTTTGTCAACTAAAACACTCGAAAACTTCTACAAATGTACCATGGAGAGCATTCTTACTGGCTCACCATCTGGCATGTGGGGGGGGGGGTGCTTCTGCACAAGATCAAAATAAGTTGTAGAAAATTGTAAAATTAGTCAGCTCCCTGATGGTTACTAGCCTCTGTAGTATCCAAGACAGCTTCAAGGAGTGGTGCCTTAGCAAGGTGGCGTTCACCATTAAGGATCCCTCTTCACACGATTACGGTTGCACACACTCAACAATTGAGAAACAGCTTCTTCCCCTCTGCAATGCAATTTCTAAATGGACATTGAACCCATGAATACTTTTTATTTGTTTTTTGCATTACTTATTTTAACTTAACTATTTAATAGATATATATACCTAATGCAACTCAGTTCTTTTCTCTTTATTTATTATGTATTTCATTGTACTGCTGCTGTAAAGTTAACAGATGTCACAACATATGCTGGTGATATTAAATCTGATTCCGAAAATTAAAAAGGTTGGGGGAGGTGAAGGAGTACAAGCTAGAAGGTGTGTGTGGGAAGTGGGATGAAGAAAGAAACTGGGAGGTGATAGGTAGAATAGGTAAAAGACTAAAGAAGGAATCTGGTAGGGGAGTGGACCATATGAGGCTCCTGGGGGAGGTGAGGAGAAGAGGTGAGAGGAGGGCCAGTGGAAAATAGAGGGAAGGGGAGGGGGAAAATTACCAGAAGTTGGAGAAATCGATGTTCAGGCCAGCAGGTTGGAGGCTACCTAGATAGAATATAAGGTGTTGCTTCTCCAACCTGAGAGTGGTCTCATCAGGGCAGAAAAGGAAGCCATGAACTGACATGTTGGAATCAGAATAGAAATTGGAATTAAAAAGTTCAGCCACCAGGAAATACAGCTTTTTGTGGATGGAGCAAAGGTGCTTGACAAAGAGGTACCCACATTTATGTTGAGTCTCACCAATATAGAGGAGGATGCATCAGGAGAATCGGATACATAGACGACTCACAGATTCATAAGTGAGGTGTTGCCTCATCTGGACCTGTTTGGGGACCTGAATGGAGGTGAGGGAGATGAATGGGCAGGTGTAGTACTTCTTCCGGTTGCAGAGACAAGTGCCAGGTGGGAGATTAGTGGGAAGGGACGAATGAACAAGGGAATCACAGAGGGAGTGATCTCTGTGGAAAGCAGAGAGTGGGTGAGTGGACAGGTAACGATGTGTTTGGTGGTAGGGTCCTGTTGAAGATGGTGGATTTTACAGAGAGTGATGCATTGGATGCGGAGACTCATGGTGTGGTAGATGAGAACAAGACTAAGTCTATCCCTGTTAAGGCAGTGGGAGGATGGGGTAAGGGTAGATGTCTGGGAGATTGAAGAGATGTGGGAGAGTGTAGTTTCTATGGTGGAGGAAGGAAAATCCCATTCTTTGAGGAAAGAGGATACTGTATCTCTGATCTCCCCCCATCTTTTTATTCTAGCATTTTTCCATTAGACCATAATATATGGGAGAAGTAGGCTATTCAGCCCATTGAGTCTGCTCTGCCATTCAATCATGGGCTGATCCAATTCTTCCAGTCATCCCTACCCCTCCTGCCTTCTCCCCATACCCTTTGATACCCTGGCTAATCAAGAACCTATCTATCTCTGCCTTAAATACACCCAATGGCTTGGCCTCCACAGCTGCTCGTGGCAACAAATTCCACAGATTTACCACCCTCTGACTAAAGTAATTTTTCCGCATCTCTGTTCTAAATGGACCTCCTTCAATCCTGAAGTCGTGCCTTTTTGTCTCAGACTCCCCTACCACGGGAAATAACTTTGCCACATATAATCTGTTCAGGCTGTTTAACATTTGGAATGTTTCTATGAGATCCCCCCTCATTCTCCTGAACTCCAGGGAATACTTCCCTTTTCTTTCCAGTCCTGAAGAAAGGTCTCAGCCCAAAATGTCGACTGTTTATTCATTTCAACAGATGCTGCCAGACCTGCTGAGTTCCTCCAGCATTTTGTAGGTGTTGCAATAGAATCAATGATAGACAGGACACAAGATGGATGTACAATTAATGTGCAAAAGACAACAAATTGTGCAAATGCAAAAATAAATAAGCAAACAATAAATAAATAGAGAATATGAGATGAAGTATCTTTGAAAATGGGTCCAAAGGTTGTGGGAAGAGTTCAGTGTTGAGGTGAGAGAAGTGAGTGAAGTTATACCCCCTGGTTCAAGAGCATGTCGGTTGAAGGGTAATAACTATTCCTGAACTGGGTGGTGTGGATCATGTGAGCAGCATCAAGAAAATGAGCTACTGGCTGTTATCCAGCATTGTCACAGTCAAGTATCAAAACTTGAGCTGACAAATAAGTAAATTGTTAGGGAACATTTGGATCATATATGGCTGCAAACTGACAGCAACCCAGGGAAGCTACAGAAGTGTCCTTTGCTAATGAAGCCAGCATCCCAGCAGATGAACCAATGGACACCATCAAGAGGAGATTCACAGGCTGCTGCCCTTGACATCAGCGAACCAGGCCCAGAAATAGAAGCTGCCCCCCCACCCCCGTGGCAATCCACTAGTGTGCTGGCCAGTTGACTCGACCCAGGCAGTATAGACATATCAGCATTTTTTGCAGTTTACCTTATTCCCTTCCACGATGGTTCCCAACCATGGGGTGGGGGTGGGGGGTGAAATGTTCTGTATCAGTTCAGTTGGGCAAGAATGTGGCAGGTACTCATGTGGCTGTTTGATAGTGCAGTGAATTGATAGGGCCTCCTACGTACAGAAGGCTCTCCCTTTTGGTGTAGGCTTTTGAGTGCGCGTGTTTTCATCTCAGCAGGGGCGGTTCGTATTTCCCACACTAAGTTTCCCAGTCTGTACCATTACTAACTTGATTCAATAAGTCATTTAATCATACTGCTTTGTTGTTCCTGCTTTGTGCCTATGTACATAACTGAGAACAACATCTTGTTCGCCAAGATGTCTGGGGATCCCCTGAGACATTTCACTCCTGCATAAAACAGGTGCGGCTTACTGAAATATTCCGAATCCAGTTTTGGAAAATTATATTGCAAGGCATAGCAGATCCTGTACATCATCGATATCTCCAGCTGGAATGACCTTTAGCTCTGTAAATGCATCTCATTCTGTCTGCTCTAGGAATCACCACTAATAGAATTGTCCAATCAGTATGATGGAACTTCACTAGTTTCTTATTTACACAACTCCTCCTCCACTTGTACCAGGCACGCAGTAAGTGTACAGTACTTGGATTATAGACTAATGCTGATATGGCCCTTTTATCACAATAGTAAACATAGTGAAAACATGCAATCAAAGCTTATGCCAATTTACTATTTGCATGCTGGTGCTATAGATCATTGTCCAACTAATGTATAGTGCCTTAAGTCAGTGTCACTCATTTTGCATGATTGATTGTCGTCACTGTACTGGAACTGGATAGCGCAAGACAATTTACCTTGACTGTAGAACATTCCAAAAATAATGGCTGCAACTTATCAAGTCAATATTTTGCCCATTTCTCACTTCACAGATGTTGCTTGACCTTTAAGAAGGTTACTCAAGTGATTCAGCTAAACTGCATGTATGGCTTCTATCCGTATATTCATCTAGTAATGTTGCCGCAGATAAAATCATGCTCTAGTAGGTATCAAGATATTCTGAATGTGAGGCCTCCAAACATAGTATCAGAGGTTTTTTTTTAATCACTTGGACCTGAGGTGCTCTACCTAATGGGATACCTACCAAATCACTTATCTAGCCCTCTGACCCAGAAAAAGTTCAAGCTCTGGTAGCTAGTTAGGTTCAACAGGATCTGGTTCACCATTTCCAAGAATGGGAAAAGAATGAAGGCAAAGATGCATAGAAAGTTGCAATGAAGAGAGATAAACTTAACTCATTTTAGCCTGGATAAGTTACGTTTCAATTAGAAAAGTAATGATGTGAAGAAACCTGTTCTTCTGTTCAAAACAGTTTGCATATGGTAACAATGGCATGCCACTTACAGTTTGAAAAATAAACTATTTCCCAAAACATATGGCTATACAAGATTTCACATGCTAGACAAAAAACTAACTTTGATTTCTAAAGGTTTTTTTACATGATGGAATGGGACTCCATCAAAGAAAAACAATTATTATAGTCAGAGGACACAAAATTTACCCAGAGGAAGGAGATTCAAGAATAAAATGTTGATTGCTCTTCTACAAAGGCTTGTCAAGAAGTGTGGCATTACTGGGATGCACCTGACAAGTGAGACATTTGTAGAGAAATGTAGAGAAAGTTGAAGATCAATAAGTTAGCTAGGAGGCTGCCACACAGTTACAGGGTAACTGCACAATAAAACACAAGTCAAATGAAGCTAAACTGTTGCATACCAAAACTGGAAGCTAAAGCTCTTCATCAAATAAATGATTTTATTGAGAACACTGCACGATCACACTTCATAATTCTCAGTATAATTTCAATTAGGACAAAAAGTGAGATAATTCACATTCACTCACAGACATGGTTCATCTCCAATTGCCCATGAACGGAGAAGGCATTTAAGAGTCAACTACATTGGTGGATCTGAAGTCATGTATTTAGTCAGACCAGGTAAAAGTGGCAGATTTCCTTCCCTGAAGGATATTAGTGACAACATTAGTTTGTACAACAATCCAATAGTTTCATGCCTCTTCAATGACACTAGTATCTTATTCTAGATTTAAATCAAGTAAATTAAAATTTCTAGTGGGAACCAAACTCATATCCCTAGATCAGTAAGTCCAGGCTTCTGAATAAAAGTCCAGTAACTTAAAACAGCACACTATTGCAGGTACATCTAGCTCCTTGTAACCAAAATGCAAATACATAAGTTAAATATTAATAAAACCAATGTTGAGTATTTATATTAAACTGTACAATAGAAAATATAATAAGGAATTACATATATGAACAGAAAAATAAAATTTACTTATTTAATACTAACTGCAATGCAAGCATTAGTTTTCATGGACATGTACAATACTATTTTCCTGTGTGCAAGCACACCCACACAAGTAAACGTACATATAATGCAAAATGCCATGCTACTGCCAATAAAATGGTAATCATGTCCAAAATGTTCTGCATAAAAAGTTCACTTTGTTATGATCAGATGTGATGAATGTTGATATCTCTTACATCAGAGCAACAAATTAGTGTTTAAATGGTTAGTTGTCAGTTCACATAAAATTAAACTGTACAACCGATAATTGGATCTATAATACTCAGGCAGCATTTTACATTAGTCACTGGCACAATGAACAAGATGTATCATAAATACTAAATGAATATTTGTCTCACTTGATTCAGTCATTGTGTGCATTTGGTAACAGACCCCAGTGACAGCATGATCACATGTGGAAGACTTAAGCACAGCATAATACAAACACAGACAACAGTTCCATATAGTTTCAACAGCAGCGCATACTGATCTGTGTTCTTTTATATGTTCGACTGGTCAGTTACATAATGATCAATTTGTGATTGCCAACATTTTCTCTCTCAAATTACAGTTACAATTGTGCTTTGCCTGCATTGGTATCAACTAGTCAACTGTTATTGTAAGTCCAGAGGGTCACCGTTCTGTCAGCAGATGAGGACAAGAAAGACAGATCTTCAGTGTGCCATCTACACTGGATAACTTTGTCCTTATGCTCAGATACTACTGTTGTAGGAAGTGGCTTTATTAGATCTCCTGTGGATCAATAGTTCAAGGTTACACAAGTTTATTTAGAAAATATCTAACACCATGAAATTATGGCTTTAAAAAACATCCATTTGCAAAATGCCAGCATCTAGCCTATTACTTAGATAATTCCCGTAAAGTGCAATAAAACTGCAAGATACATACGTTAATGTTTCAGTTTCACTGTAATGAAATAATAATGTATAAACTATTTGGAAAACTTAAGTAAATTAATTTTACTGCATATGTGATAAATTATTACACCGCCAAACCGTTTAGTGGACAACCACACCATGCTACCCAGGAAGATACTAGATCAGTTTGAAGTTTGTTTTAGCTATGTTGGTCAGACCGAAAATATTGAAGCTTGTTATCTAGTAACATATAGTACACTCAAATTGAACAGTCGTGCATACAAAGAAAGCATGCAAATTTAACATGGCTTTAATGGTTCACAATCTTAAAAACTTAAACATCACAGTTCGAACAAGGGTTAAATGGATGTCTTTTTACTCCTAACCATGGAACTTTACTAAAAACAAAAATAAATGGAATGTTAGGGTCAAAATTTTCAAAATATAGTTAACAAATTTTACCTCGCAAATCTGTAACTTTTACAGTGGTGTCATAAGATCCTGTGAGTAGATAGTAAGCTCCAGGAGAAAACCTCACTGAACGTACATCACTACTATGTGGTTGGTAAATTTGTACCACTCTCCCTCCTCGAATATCATACAGCATGCAGCTGGAATCTTCCTGTCCTGTAGCCAGAAGTCGTCCACTTGGATCTACAGCCACAGAAGCAACAGCGCTGCCTGGATAATGGAAGTTCACATTACACATTGATATAACAGTGATGGTTCTAACATTTTTATAAAACCAGCAGTGGACTTGGTGATAATGTTATCAAGCACATTCAATGTGAAGCATATCAAAAAATAGTCATGAACTGTTTAATCACTAAATGAAAGTGAGCATATGGGTCACAAAATAACTGATTTAATGATTTCTACAGGCTATTTTCCAATCAATAACATGGGTTTATTGAAGCTGTTCTGATTTTACTTGAGTGACTATTACTAAAAACCTAGTAAACAATATTAGAATCCTTCATTCCAGGGACAACACAGCAACTTCAGAATAAAAATTCTAAGTTATTACTGCTACATTTCTCAGTTTTCCTTTTAATACAATAGAAATTCTACAGCTAAAGGCTTAAGATTTTTTTCTATTATTTGTAAGACAGAATTTGTTTTACTAATCATATGCATTCCAGGTAAAACAAACTTCTTATCAACCAAACTGCCATTTTCCAACATTTTTGAGAACACCCATTCTGGAAACCACAGACTTTGGCTACGTCCACACTACACCAGATAATTTTGAAAATGCCGGTTTCGAGTAAAAACGACAGGCGTCCACACTAAGTGTTTTTCAAAATATCTCCGTCCACATTAGGCGGATATTTGGGCGAATCTCCTCCTACTAGGCATGCGCAGGACACACAGAAAACAAGCGAAGAGGAAACGATATACTTAGTGTGAGTTTGTCCAGTTACAGAGTAGAAAAACTTAAAAGGAATTGCTCTTGGCTCTCGCGCAGGAGGACTTAAAACTAAAAAAAAAACAAATACTGGAGCGTATGGAGGCAACCGACGGGGAGTTCACGGACAGTATGACCCAGCTGACGACGAACATTGAAAAACTGACTAACTCTGTTGCATTAATAAAGCACCTTGTTAAATGTATAAAACATCTGCATCAGTGTTATCTTGTATTTCCATACAATGTTACATTAGGCTGTTACACATCTGTTGTCAGAGAAGTACTTGCATAAATAGGTAAACCACCTTCATACAAGCAAGGACAGAAAACAGGGCAAAGTGAGTATACTTATTTATTCAGTAAGCTATGGGTCAAAGTATTTGGTGAGTACATTTCTAACTCTCCTGGCTTCAGTCTCGTTGCAGTCTGTTCTGAAATTGTTAGGTGGTTGCATTCTAGAAAACAACCAACATCTGTTATGGCATGTCATGACAGCGTTTTTAAATAGTCAAAAAACCTCACTTTACAATTTAACCCTTACGCCATTCACACCGACTGCGCGTTCTAACAGCTTGCACAGTACCAAGCAGAAGCAGAAAAAGCATTGTTGTTCTGGGGTTGTCATGACAGTGTTTTTAAATCTCTCCGGTTACCCTGTACACACTACAATGGATATTAGGCGTTTTCAGATTTATTCACTCTGGAGACCGTTTCTGAAAATCTCCGTTTTCGGGGGATGAAAACGCCATTTCAGTGTGGACAGAATGTCAAAACGAAGAGAAAAAGCTTCGTTTTCAAAATTATCCAGCGTAATGTGGACGTACCCTTTGTTGACCAATATATTAGCTATTAATCATATGACTAACAGAAATTTAGATTAGAAATTGAAAAATTATTTTTCAAGTGAGTTCAATACTATGAACTTCAATCTTATTGGATTTGTTAGCAAAATGGTAAGGTGAATAGCGGAATAAAAGTTTTCTACATCAGAACTTCATAAAAAAGCAGTTTGAGGGGCTATTTTATTTTTTTTTCCCAGAAATGCTTGTAGGTAAATAACCTTTCATGATAAATAAATGTCCAAAAGTATTCTTGAAATACTCATCTGAATCAGAACTTCGATTTAAATTAACAGGTGATCAAAATGGTAAAAAAAAAAAAAGAGCATGTACCTTGTCATTGGTTATTTAGGGCAGAATAAGTCAAAATAAACCAATTTCAACCATTGTCCATTTTATTTCTCGTTAGCGAAGGATTGTCTTCACTGTTGGAACACACTTAATATTAAGAATTCATTGTGCAAGGAATTGTAGGTTATGATTTTGTTACATATCATTCCATCATCAGTGGCATGATCATTCTGTCCCTTACAAAATTTATTGCAATTTGCATGATTGTTCATTAACTTTCCAGTCTGCATTCAGAAATTAACACCAAACAGCAAAATCTACATCTTTTGACCTTATCACTAAAATTATCAGATTTTATATAGCACTTTCAGAATATTCCAATGCATTTCCACTCAATGAGGTATAGTTGCAAGAAAACATTTATGAACCCTATGCAATTGCCTGGTTTTCTGCATTAGTTACTCATAAAATATGGTCTGATCTTCATCTAAATCACAATAACAGACAAACACAATCTGTCTAAACTAATAACACACAAACAATTATACTTTTCATGTCTTTATTGAACACATTGTTCAATCATTCACAGTCCAGGCTGGAAAAAAATATGTGAACCCTTGTACTTAGTAACTGGTAGAACCTCCTTTTAGCAACAATAACCTCCATCAAACATTTCCTGTAGCTCAAACAACAGGAATTCTGCAGATGCTGGAAATTCAAGCAACACACATAAAAGTTGCTGGTGACCGCTACCCTGACATTCTCCTATAAAATGTCTTGATACAGTTTTGAATTTTGTTCCTGCAATGATTACAAGCTGTCCACGAACTGAGGCAGCAAAGCAGCCCCAAACCATGATGCTCCTTCCACCATGGCTAACAGTTGAGATGAGGTTTTGGTACCATTTTTCCTCCAAACATAGCAGTGTGCATTTCTGCCAAAAAGTTCAACTTTTGTGTCATCTGTCCACAGAACGTTGTCCCAGAACAATTGTGGAACACATTTCGCAAACTTGAGATGTGCAGCAATGTTGTTTTTTGGAGGGCAGTAATTTCCTCCACTGTGTTCTTCCATGAACATCATACTTGTTCACCGTTTTTCTTATAGTGGAAGAGACTTTTACAAGTACTAGAGACTAATGCAGAGCTTTTGCTGTTACCCTTGGGATCTTTTTCACCTCCTTCAGCATTGCACGTTATGCTCTTGGTGTGATCTTTGCAGGATGCCCACTCCTAGGAAGAGTAGCAACAGTACTGAATTTCCTCCATTTGTAGAACATTTCTCTTACTGATGAATGCTCAGATCTTTAGAAATGCTTTTATAGCCTTTTCCAGCTTCACGCATCTCTACAATTCTTGTTTTAAGATTTTCTGAAATTTGTTTTGATCAAGGCATGATGCACATAAACAGATCTTTCTTGAGAAGAGCAGGCAGTCAGTAACCTGACTCTGTGTGTCTTTTTTTTAATAGGGGTGGGCACCTTTACAACCCACACCTCTAATCTCATCTCATTGAATGAAACACCTGACTCCAAATACAGTAGCTTTGGTAGATGGCATTACTCCAGAAGATCACACACATTTTTGAACCTTGACTGTAATAGTTAAAATGGTGTACTCAGTATTGATGAGAAGTACAATTGTTTGTGTGTTATTAGTTTAGGCAGTTTATGTTTGTCTACTATTGTGACTTAGATGAAGATCAGACCACATTTTATGAGCAATTAATGCAGAAAACCAGGTAAAGAGTTCACAAATTTTTTCTTGCAAATGTACTCCTCAAGTATAAATGGAAAGGTGGTAGTGATGGCAGCCAACCTGACAGGAAATAACTGTGTTCATGTAATGAGATTCAAAACCTGTTTTAGAAATAAAGGGATACATATAACGTAACTCACTTCTTCATAATAAAACAAGCCGACATTCCTTTTGCTGAATTTGCTTAAGTACGACATGGACTTTTCTACTCTACTACAAGCTGAGCAACAGCTTAGACTGCAATGATTTAAGTTTGTTTAGCTGTTACAATTCCTGAAACAAATTGAATCAAGTAGCAGAGATATATTTACCCGATCCATGAAATGCTGTTCCAACAACACGGACACAACTGGGCACTCTCAGGTCCCAGAATCTTACAGTCTTGTCTTGTGAGCCAGATGCAATCATCCATCCTCCCCATGTATACAGTGCAAGAATATGACCTGAAATTACAATACAAATGTTGAGATCCAACATTTTCTATGCTGTTTACAAGTGTTTTTGGAACTATTTCACATAAATCATAAAATAATGCAGCACGCTACCATTTGGCCTTATGAGTCTGCAACAGCTCTTTCAAACAGTAATCTCATACATCATTTACTCATTTTTTGAAATACATATCCAAATTCCCTTTGAAGGCTCCTACTCTGCTGTGTGTGTAATAAATCTGCACTTCCGCCCTGTGACCATTGGGTTTCTCTGGGAGTTCCAGCTTCGTCTCACATTTCAAAGAATTATGGGTTAGTAAGTAAATTGGTCACACAGGTGTAATTGGGTGGTTTGGCCAGAAGGGCCTGTTACCATGCTGCACCTCTAAATTAAAAAGAAACAAATAAACTTACTACACTTTAGGCTAATGGGTCTAAAGACTAATAAGCAGCTTAGCCCAGATTGTTTGGAATCTAGGATCTGAAAAGAATTGGGTACCAGAATGCATTAATTGTAGCCTTACAAAGATATTCAGATTCTGGAGAAATACCAGAAGATTGATAAACAGCCAATATTCGACATGGGAGGGAGCCAAAATGGAGGAACTATAGCTGATTAGTCATAACATATACTGTTGGAAAAAAAGGTTGGAATAAACAAATAGAAGTAGTACGTTTGGAAAATCATAATCCAATCAAGTAGAGTCAGCACAGTTTTATGAAGAAAAATAGTGACAGAAAAATGTTATTAATATTTTTGAGGAAGGTTTGTTGACAGTGGGTAGATTATACTTGGACTTCTATAAACTATTTGACAAGCTACCTCAAAAGGTTAAGTCAAAATAAGAATTCATAAGTCATAAAAGTATTATCTAAACAAAGAAAATCTACAGCAATATGCCAACAAGTACATCAAAGTTTGACTTGATTTTGACAAGGGGGTTGAAGGAGAAATAGATCAGCCACGATCAAATGGCAGAGTACACTCAATGGGTCTAATAACCTACTTCTGCTCCCATGTCTTATGGTCTTTAACCTAATAACCAGAACACCTTTGGGATGCAGGTGGAAATTGTAGCACTCGTAGGAAATCCATGAGATCACATTGAGAACTCCACACAGACGACACCAAAACGTCAGGATTGAATGTGGTCACGAGAACTGTCAGGCAGCAGCTGTGTTGTACTGTGTCACCCCTGGAATATTACAGATTATCTATTCAACTTACAGGTTTCCCCTGACATCCGAAGGTAGAGCGTTCCTATGAAACGGTTCGTAAGCCGAAATGTCGTAAAGCGAAGAAGCAATTACCATTTATTTATATGGGAAAATTTTGTGAGCGTTCGCAGACCCAAAAATAACCTACCAAATCATGCCAAATAACACATAAAACCTAAAATAACAGTAATATATAGTAAAAGCAGGAATGATATGATAAATACACAGCCTATATAAAGTAGAAATACTTCTCCACAACGATTGGCTGCACAGATCTCCGTAGCGAAAATCTCACGCAAGCGCTCTCGGCAGGAAACCTCACGCAAGCGCTGTTGGCATAAATGCGCTCTCCAGTAATCTTTAAACTATGAAGCTGCCAAATCTACCAAATAACACATAAAAATACACAGCCTATATAAAGTAGAAATAATGTATGTACACTGTAGTATCACTTACGGGAATTAGGAAGACATCGAGTACACTGATGATGGTGTGTTAGACTGAGTCGTTGCAGGTTGGGGTGGTGCAGTGGCCCCCAACCACCAGGCCGCCGACCCGATACATTGCCGCGAAGCACGCGGGGTAGCCGGGAGGCACACAGCACATCCTTAAGAAAAAAGCTGAAATAAACATGCTAATTAATTAGGTGCTGCCCGGCATGTAAATGTCGGCACAGATCAGAGGCGATTGCCGATTGCATCGGCACTGATCTGGGCTGACAATTACATGCTAGGCGACACCTAATTAATTAGCATGTTTATTTCGGCTTTTTTCTTAAAGATGTGGTGTGTGCCTCCAAGCTACCGCTGCATTCTCCGCAATTCAGCACAGTATCTGTCCAGGGCCCGGGGGTTGGGGTGGTGGGACACGGGGGTGTCATCTCATCGTCGATCAGGGCAGGCAGCTCATTCTCTCCTATGACTGCCTGCCTCGATGTCGAAGATCGAGGTTCATCCTCTGCTGTGGCTGACGTGGAAGGCTTGCTTGACTGCTGAGCCTCGCGCATTTTTCTATCATACAGTTGTTTGTAAGCACTCAAACCATCCTGCAAATATCCCCTAAACCTACGTACCCCTTCAAAATTAAAGTCGTACTTTATCATTGCAACGAAAATCTCACGCAGTTGCTTCACATTCAGTTCCTGGATGACTTCACTTTCGCTACTGCATACGGTTTCGATTGTTATCCCTTCCTCTTCCAATTGCATCAGCTCTTCATCTATCAGTTCTTGGTCATGGGACGCCAAAACCTCTTCAACATCATCTTCGTCAGCTTCCACAAGCCAAACTCACTTTGTCCTTGCTTCGTTCACCACGATTGAAACACTTAATTATGTCTAGTTTTACGCTAAGTGTAACACCCTTACGAGCTCTTTCAGGCTTTTCCGACACCTTAGAGCTCATCTTGCTAACGGCTGCTCAATGCAACGTGTTTAAGCAATGCTGTTCTGAATCCGGGGGAGGGCGGCTGCTCGGGGTGCGCGCTGCCTTTCTTCGTAACAGTGAAAACACCTTCTGAAAGCGAGAACAGGGTACTAATGTAGGTCTTTCGTAACAGTGAGGTTTCGTAAAGCGAACGTTCGAAAAGCAGGGGACACCTGTACTACATTTCAGTTGTATTAAATAATTCACACCCAAAGCAATAGGTCATCAATTGTCATCAGAGAAATGCTATTTTTCCCTTAATCCTCTGTACAGTTTCTTGCCAGTTACAAAACTGTTATCAACTTAAAAACTTTTTAGTCTATTCCGTACCAGTGTGACCACTGAGTGCGTGCAATCCCTGGCCTCTCTGACAGTCTGTAGTATAAATATTACAATCTCCAGCACCAGCACTGATTAAGATAGCACCTCCACTTTCTGGGCCCTCCATAAAAGCAAGATCGCGGATTGTACCATCGTGCATGCTGAACTCCAAATCAGGACCTATGAAAGAAAGCACACACAACTATCATTAGATTTATAACCAACTTTTGCAATAAAATCATAACATTGTGATTTTTTTAAAATAATAGAGAGCCTTTGATCTGAAACATTGACTTTCACTTCATAAACACTGCCTAGCCTGCTGAGCATTTCCAGCAATTTCTGATAGAAATTTACGACCTCTATTCTGCAACCTGTGACAATATCCATGTCATGTTCCTAAGATCTTTTATTTTATCATATAAATGGATGGCACTTCATTACACATGACAGTTCTGCAATTACAATAATAAAGGCAATTAAGAATATCACACCCAAATTTCTGAAATAAAATGAACCATAAGTGCTGAACTTCAGTTATAACTTGATTTTCCAAATGTCTCATCGAAATAAGTTTTCTGAGCTTTTTTTATAATCAAAAATTATGCTCTCTGAATAAACAAAACCAAAAGTCAAACGGAAGTAGAACATCTGCAGTAAATAGTAGGACACAAAGAAATGCTGTCAAACAGAGGCACCTAGGGGTCTGCCCACAGTTCTCTTAAAGTGGCAACACAGGTGGATGGAGTATTAAGGCAAGTACATGATATGCTTGCATTAACAGGATAGGGCATAGAATGCTAGAGTCAGGGTGTTACTTTGCAATTTTACAAAATACTGGTTTGGCCATACTTGGAGTATACTGTGCACTTCTGATTGGCAAACTATAGGAAGTATGTGATTGTGTTGAAGAGAATGCAGAAGAAATTTACAAGGAAGCTGCTTGGATTAGATGATGCAAACAAGAGGAGTCCTGACGAAAGGTCTTGGCCCGAAACGTCGACTGTACCTCTTCCTAGAGATGCTGCCTGGCCTGCTGCGTTCACCAGCAACTTTAATGTGTGTTGCCTGGATTAGATGACACTAGTTAAGGGAAAAAAATGGACAAGGTTTTGTTTTTAAAAACGCAAACACGAGGAAATCTGCAGATGCTGGAAATTCAAGCAACACACACAAAAAATGCTGGTGAACGCAGCAGGCCAGGCAGCATCTATAGGAAGAGGTACAGTCGACTTTTCGGGCCGAGACCCTTCGTCTGGACTAACTGAAAGAAGAGATAGTAAGAGATTTGAAAGTGGGAGGGGGAGGGGGAGATCTGAAATGCTAGGAGATGACAGGAGGGGGAGGGATGGAACCAAGAGCTGGAAAGTTGATTGGCAAAAAAGATACGAAGCTGGAGAAGGGACAGGATCATGAGATGGGAGGCCTAGGGAGAAAGAAAGGGGGAGGGAAGCCCAGAGGATGGGTAAGGAGTTATAGTGAGGGGGACAGAGGGAAAGGGAGAGGGAGAGGGAGAGGGGGGGGGGGGGGAGAGAGAGAGAGAGAGAGAAATAAATAAATAAATCAATAAAGGATGGGGTACGAAGGGGAGGTGGGGGATTAACGGAAGTTAGAGAAGTCAATGTTCATGTCATCAGGTTGGAGGCTACCCAGACGGAATACAAGGTGTTGTTCCTCCAACCTGAGTGTGGCTTCATCTTGACAGTAGAGGAGGCTGTGGATAGACATATCAGAATGGGAATGGGACGTGGAATTAAAATGTGTGGCCACTGGGAGATCCTGCTTTCTCTGGTGGACAGAGCGTAGGTGTTCAGTGAAACAGTCCCCCAGCCTGCGTTGGGTCTCACCAAGATATAGAAGGCGGCCAGCTGTCTTATTCCTGCTTCTATTTCTCATGTTCTCACAAGCATGATCTATGCTGACAGTTCAGGACATTAGAGAGAGAATGCCATAAAATATGTATCTTTTAGAAGTGATAATAAATCAAGATGTAAATTGCTCACTCAATTGGCGCCAAATTACTAATGGCTCCAATTCAAAAATAATTATTTCTTAATTAAAACTGAAAAACAACTCATCTGGTTAATATTGCACTGCCAATTATGAGAATTACGATCAAATTATTGCTCAGATTTCCTACATAATTACCATGTACATTAGTTTGTACATTTGAACCCACATCTACCACTTCCATTGGCAGCATGTTTCACACTTACACCACTCTCTGAGTGAAGAAGATCCCCCTCAGATTTCTCTTAAATATTTCACCTTTCATCCTAAATTCCAAGGCAGAGTACAAAGTAATTGGCAGGATACTTGGTAGTATGGAGGAGCAGAGGGATCTGGGGGTACATGTCCACAGATCCCTGAAAGTTGCCTCACAGGTAGATACGGTAGTTAAGAAAGCTTATGGGGTGTTAACTTTCATAAGTCGAGGGATAGAGTTTAAGAGTCGCGACGTAATGATGCAGCTCTATAAAACCCTGGTTAGGCCACATTTGGAGTACTGTGTCCAGTTCTGGTCACCTCACTATAGGAAGGATGTGGAAGCATTGGAAAGGGTACAGAGGATATTTACAAGGATGCTGCCTGGTTTAGAGAGTATGAATTATGATCAGAGATTAAGGGAGCCAGGGCTTTGCTCTTTGGAGAGAAGGAGGATGAGAGGAGACATGACAGAGGTATACAAGATATTCAGAGGAATAGATAGAGTGGACAGACAGTGCCTCTTCCCCAGGGCACCACTGCTCAATACAAGAGGACATGGCTTTAAGGTAAGGGGTGGGAAGTTCAAGGAGGATATTAGAGTAAGGTTTTTCACTGAGAGAGTGGTTGGTGCATGGAATGCACTGCCTGAGTCAGTGGTGGAGGCAGATACACTAGTGAAATTTAAGAGACTACTGGACAGGTATATGGAGGAATTTAAGGTGGGGGTTATATGGGAGGCAGGGTTTGAGGGTCGGCACAACATTGTGGGCCGAACGGCCTGTACTGTTCTATGTCCTAGTCTCACCCAACCTGAAGGGAAAAAGCCTGCGTGTATTCACCCTATCTGTATCCCACATAATTTTGTATACTTTTATAAGATCTCCCCTCATTTTTCTGTACTTCAGGGAATAAAGAAATAACCTATTCAACCTTTGCCTATAACTCAGGACCACAAGTCCTGGTAACATCCTTACAAACTTCATCTGCACTCTTTAAAGCTTATTGATATCTTCCCTGTAGGAATCGTGACCAGAACTGCACACAGTAATCCAAATTTGGTATCAACAATGTGTCATACAACTTCAACATAAAAAACATTATAACTTCTGATTTATAAAAGTCAAGCACCAAAAACTCTTTTTACAACCTTATCTACCCATGATGCCACTTGCAAGGAACTATAGGTCTGTATTCCCATGTCCCTTTCTTCTTCTACATACCTCTGTTCCCTAATATTCACTGTGCAAGTCTTTCCATGGTTTGTTCTCCCAAAATACAACTCCTCAAACCTGTTTGCATTAAACTTTATCCGCCATTTTTTAGCTTATTTTTCCAGCTGGTCTCGATCACAATGCAAACTTTGATACACTTCCTCTCTGTCCAATATTCGTATCATCAGCAAATCTGCTGATTCAGTATATATTAACAGTGAAATGATCACATTCTAAGCCAATACAGTTTTCCTGATGGTCAATCTGAACGCTTTACAAGAGTCTGTCCATTAGCTGGTGACATATTGTGTGGGGTTTTTAATAAGTCTTCTGGCATAGACCAAAAATACGCAATAGGATATGGGGCATTTTTTGTCATGGCTCACAAGCAGTTAAGTACTATGGCTTCGCTCAGCTCCTTTTGATAATAGAACCAAACATTTTTGTATAGTCAACTTATGACATATTTGGCCTGTATCCAAGTGTATTTTGCAATCTATTTCAATATGCATTTTCCACAACATTTGTTTTTGCCACTCATTTGTCTTTGCGAAAACAAAATATTCCTTTTGGTCTTAAGAGGCTGTTATGTATTAACTATCATCCTAGACTTCTTCCATCCCTTTAACCAACAGAGCTTATGTAACAGCCTCGAAGTCCATTATCAAACAGCATGTCTCTAAGTGCCTGATAAAATCACAGGGAAGGTTGTTCCAGTCTTTTGGATATTGCCTAGATAAAGGCCATGACTGATCACACCAGCATCCTGCATGGTATCTACAGTTGGCTGTAAGATGGGAATCAACTTTCAGGCAGAAAACTGCTAACATGGTATTACATAAAGACTGATCTAATTGACCTGTTACCGGAATAGACAAACATAGCATGGATTAACTGGCAGCATTTCTTGATGAGCACAATGCTGCCCTAGCTGTGGACAAGTATCGGCTGATATTAAGATTGCAGTAAAACAGCTCTATGACTTCTGCCCATTGTTTCATTTGATCATATTCTAAAACCGCAACTTCCCCAGATGATTTCACAGCCTTTTGTAAATAACCAGAGCCCTTATGGTTCATTTTGATTTCTAAGCAAAAAGAAATCAAATACAAGATATTGTTACTTCAATTCTGTTGCAGAATCTTGAATATTTTGTTCATTGTGTTATACCATTAAAATATTGGCTTTTAATTTTCAACATAATTAGAAAAAAATGAACTCAAGCATTCAATTCAACATTGCTAACATGTAAGAATATACTAAGTTAACAGCATTTTCCATCCCAAAGTAAAAAGGAACCATATAATCACATAATCTTCCACATACCTGTAGCATTGCATGTCTCTGCACTAAATGGCAGCACTTTCACGTATTTATCATTTGATCCAGTTGCTAATAGTTGTCCACACTTACTCCAGGCCACACAATAAATTGAACCTTTGTGGTGCTTGTTCCTTTTAAACTTTACTAGAGGTTGCTTAGGTGAACTGTATGCACTGTAGATGGTGGGATGTTGCAAGTGGATAAAAGTAGGAAGATGGTTTTAAAAACATTATTAAGTGATAGATACCATCTTTACAATTCTGCCCTCCCACAAATTCTAAGTAAAGATAAATGTACTCATTATTTCACATAAAATATGTAATCATCATAATAATGATTTACAGGTCACATCCCTGGTCAAGATAACAACTTAAAAAGATTAATCTCCAAGGAAATTAGAATATACATAAATAGTGTTTCTATGTAGATAGTTTTGCTATTGGTTAATAAAGTTCTGAAAGGATATGATGTGCTCTTTTCCCTCAAATTGTTAGCAGCTGAACAGTAATTTAATAGAAACACGCTGGATCTGTTTCACTTATTACTTTAACAATTTAAGTTCTTAGTATTTTCATATATTAGTCATGCTGTTACCTTGGGTCAATAACGTCTGGGTACGCACAGACACGCAAAGTTTTGGTATTTGAACCAACTGCATAGAGAGTTCCACTTGGGTGGAATGCTACTGCTCTTATGGCTTGAGTATCTTCAAGAGTATTAATGGCAACGAACTGCTTTTTGGATCTATCTTCCTATTAATGCAATAGAAAACACAAATGCACATTAAGGTTCCAAAATCAACACAATTTATGCAAACTTTTTTATGCATAATATCAAAAACAGATTTGTACCAAATTAATTGATATAAAATTTATGCATGTAAAAAAATTAACGGTGCTTATTAGAATTTAACTGCATCTTGGATTAAGAGATTTCAATTCTAAACTTAGATATTACAAATTGATCAAAGGTGTAGAGAGTAAAGAAATATTAACAGAGATCTGACTCCGTTTCATAAGCAAAACAACAATTTATTGGCATACAACAATGGCAAGTGCTCCACTGCTTCCTTGCTAGAATGCTTCAAAAGGTTTGCAAGGTCACATGAGTAGCTCTGGCTTCCTCAGACAGCCTGATTCTTCAAAAAAAAAACTATTAGCTGAGATAATTGGTCAAGAGGAGCCACATTGAGTGGACTTTAATTTTTTAAAAACTGAGCTGCAGGACAGAACGGATGCTTACAGAATTCTAAAGCCAAAATGGATAAAATGTAAATTGGCCTACACAGTTGAAAGGAAAAGAGATATTAAATAATGTGGTACAGAAAATAGACAAAAAAGAAGAGAAACCTAGGAAAAAATGAGGAAAGAGATAAATTTAGCTTTTGCCTAAATGGCTTTTAAAGACAAAGTCATTCCAATATGGGAAGAAACAGTAAAACAGGTGTCAGTAAATATCTAAAGTAGACTGTAGGTTGTGTGGAATGATCTACAGCCTTGTTGGTTATGGCTCCTGAAGTGTTTAACCAAGTATTTTATAAATACAGAAAGATTTTCACCAACTTTTCAAGCAACCATTTCTAAACCCCACCATCATTAAATTTTTTCTTAATTTCCCCTCTAATACTTTTATATAGTCCACTCTACTAAAGACAACCACAGAGGTCTTTAAAGATTTATCTTAATTTTATTTTCATCAATTAAATATACCCCAAGTAACCTTTAACCTAAAAAAAGTAAACGACATGGTAAGTCTGACCTCATAACAATAACTCTTCAGCATTAATAACAATATCCTTGTATGAAAGAACAGTCAGCGTAAAAAGAAAAAAATTCAATGAATTTAGAGGAAATATGCTTAAGGCTAAATAAGGGCATTTACAGTTCAAAAAAGTCTCCGAAAGAAATCTTAAATTTTGTTATCTTGGAAACTTCCCCATACCGTAATAGGTGTAATGTCGAAGAGGCTTCTCTAATTCATATGTTTTGGTCCTGCCCGCAGCTTGATAAATTTTGGAAAGAAATATTTCATACTTTCTCGGAGCTTCTTAAAGTAAACTTTAAACCCAACCCTCTGACTGCTTTGTTTGGCATTGTTGGAGGAAATGATTTTACTCTTAAGCTGAATTATTTGCATATTTTAGCTTTTATTTCTCTTCTAGCCAGAAGAGTTTCGTTGCTTAAATGGAAAGATGCCGCTCCACCTACTCATGCCCATTGGTTGATTGATGTTATGTCATGTTTAAATCTAAAGAAGATTAGGTGTTCTATTTCTATACCTAGACAAGATTTTTTCACATTATGGGGACCTTTTTGGAACTACTTTCACAATCTTCGACTTGTTCAGCAATGATGATGGCCATTATATGTTTGAATTTATGACTATATGTCAGAGATTTTTTTCCTTTTCCTTTAACCAAACAGCTTTCTTTTAATGTTTTCTTCTCTCTTTTTTTTTCTTTTTTGTTATGGGGTTTTGATTTTGCTTTAGATTAGAATAACATGTACCTTTTCAATATTATGGTTAATTTACAATACATAGTTATGGGGAAATTCAATCTTGTTTCTGTTTCCATAATACCATAATGTATTTTGCATTCATCTATACAAGTAATTAATAAAAATATTGAAAAAGAAAAAAGGTATCTTGGAAACAAAAGAACCTAATAAGAAGCAGCAGTTCTCAGAGAAAAGTGGGAAACAGAAGGATTACCATAAATTCTAAAGCTACAAAAATCTATTAGTAAACAAAAAAGTTTAGGGAAGTGTTTGGATTATAAATGTGTAATTGCTTCTGTGAACAATTTGCTAATGACAGAATCTTGTCAGCCTATAATACATAGCAGGAACCAACAAATTCTACCATTAATCAAACTACACAAATGAAATGCACCTCTTCATTCTTTGTTCCACTGACAGAAACGTTTTCTGCCATCGGTGGACTTACTGCAAGATCTGTTGAAGCAGGAGAATCTGTCCTATATTAAAAAAAAACAAACAAAATGTTTTAGTTAATTACATTAGAGCCTGGCTACATAATAGCATTAGCCTGATGGGGCATATCTACATATACTGGGTTTATATCATTTCTAAGTTTCGGTAGAAGATTCTGGTTTGAGTTGAGTGAAATCATTTTGTGTCATCCTGTACTAGCTCAGTGTGGTTTAGCATGAGCAACACAATTAGAAAACAGCCAGGAAGCAGTGTCAATTTCAAGTTTGATTTTCTAACCAGCAAGATATTGAATGGAGAACATTATTAGCCCTGAGAACACTTTCCTGAGAATTCCTCCTCCTTCACTCCATCCTTCTGTAGTTCTTTTGTATATATGATCACATTCAGGTGACCCCACATTATGGATGTTCGGGTAACGGACATTTGTCCTTACAGATTAACAGATCATGACCCAAAATTAGAGATGTGGGATAAAATTCATTTGTACCAAATTTATATTGGGGAGGGGGGCGAAAAAATAAATACACAATGCAGGTGTTATGCAAAACCCTAATACAGCCTACTTTTGGGAATGCAACCTTCTTGTAATGTGGGGGGTCCGCCTGTATAGTTTAAAAATAATGTTACCATGCACATTAAGGGGCAATTGTGATGTACAAGAGTTAATCAGCTGGAATAGCAGTTAAGTTAGTTCATATGAATCCAACACTTTTAAGATCAATAATGTGACTATTCTTCTAGTTATGGCAAGATGATAGGGAAAGAACATATTAACATCCAATATGCGATGATACAAATCCTCTCATTTTACATTCTCAGCAATTGCCAGTTTAAAAATCAACATTTATTCCACAGCAACAACCTAAACATCTTACTTAGAAAAGAATGAAGATGCCTCGTTATGAGGAAATGCATTTCCTGTGTTGGATTTAATTGGAGTACTTGTGCTGTTAGGTAGTCCTGAACTTTGCTGACGAACTTCAAGAGGTGTTACTGAATTGGTAGCTGAAGAGTCATTTTGTGCACTTGGCTGGTTTCCTTTACATTGTTGATTAGGAGACTGTGCCTCTGTGCTAACGCTGTCCATTCCTAGATTCAATTCTTCCAATTTTTGCATTGATCTGAATAAAAAAAACAAATTTAAGTTCCTCGGGGTCAATATCACAAATGACTTGACTTGGTCCAACCAAACAGAGTCCACTGCCAAGAAGGCCACTAGCGCCTTTACTCCCTGAGAAAACTAAAGAAATTTGGCCTGTCCCCTAAAACCCTCACTAATTTTTATAGATGCACCGTAGAAAGCATTCTTCTAGGGTGCATCACAACCTGGTATGGAAGTTGTCCTGTCCAAGACCGGAAGAAGCTGCAGAAGATCGTGAACACGGCGCACCACATCACACAAACCAATCTTCCGTCCTTGGACTTTACACCGCACACTGTCAAAGCAGTGCTGCCAGGATAATCAAGGACACGACCCACCCAACCAACACACTTTCTGTCTCTCTTCCCTCCGGGAGAAGGCTCAGAAGCTTGAAGACTTCTACGGCCAGATTTGGGACCAGCTTCTTTCCAACTGTGATAAGACTGCTGAACGGATCCTGACCCGGATCTGGGCCGTACCCTCCAAATATCCGGACCTGCCTCTCGGTTTTTTTACACTACCTTACTTTCCATTTTTCTATTTTCTATTTATGATTTATAATTTAAATTTTTAATATTTACTATCGATTTGTAATCCAGGGAGCGGAAAGCGCAGAATCAAATATCGCTGTGATGATTGTACGTTCTAGTATTAATTGTTTGGCAACAATAAAGTATAAATTAAATCACGCCATTAACACCACCAAATAATACAGCAATCTAAGCAAAACTCTATTATATACATTTATTAAATCTCATTTAAAGCTCTTCTTTAAAAAGATGTTCACAAGATATTCTCAGGAACAAATAGACCAAAATACCTGTGTGTGCTTAAACTGATTATTCTTAAGAGGGTAAGAAAAATAAGTTTGTACCAGCAACACACATAAAAGTTGCTGGTGAACGCAGCAGGCCAGGCAGCATCTCTAGGAAGAGGTGCAGTCAACGTTTCAGGCCAAGACCCTTCGTCAGGACTAACTGAAGGAAGAGTGAGTAAGGGATTTGAAAGTTGGAGGGGGAGGGGAAGATCCAAAATGATAGGAGAAGACAGGAGGGGGAGGGATGGAGCCAAGAGCTGGACGGGTGATAGGCAAAAGGGATACGAGAGGATCATGGGACAGGAGGTCCAGGAAGAAAGACAAGGGGGGGGGGGGAACCAGAGGATGGGCAAGGGGTATATTCAGAGGGACAGAGGGAGAAAAAGGAGAGTGAGAGAAAGAATGTGTGTATAAAAATAAGTAACAGATGGGGTATGAGGGGGAGGTGGGGCATTAGCGGAAGTTAGAGAAGTCGATGTTCATGCCATCAGGTTGGAGGCTACCCAGATGGAATATAAGGTGTTCCTCCAACCTGAGTGTGGCTTCATCTTTACAGTAGAGGGGGCCGTGGATAGACATGTCAGAATGGGAATGGGATGTGGAATTAAAATGTGTGGCCACTGGGAGATCCTGCTTTCTCTGGCGGACAGAGTGTAGGTGTTCAGCAAAGCGGTCTCCCAGTCTGCGTTGGGTCTCGCCAATATATAAAAGGCTACATCGGGAGCACCGGACGCAGTATATCACCCCAGCCGACTCACAGGTGAAGTGTTGCCTCACCTGGAAGGACTGCTTGGGGCCCTGAATGGTGGTAAGGGAGGAAGTGTAAGGGCATGTGTAGCACTTGTTCCGCTTACACGGATAAGTGCCAGGAGGGAGATCAGTGGGGAGGGATGGGGGGGACGAATGGACAAGGGAGTCGCATAGGGAGCGATCCCTGCGGAATGCGGGGGGGTGAGGGAAAGATGTGCTTAGTGGTGGGATCCCGTTGGAGGTGGCGGAAGTTACGGAGAATAATATGTTGGACCCGGAGGCTGGTGGGGTGGTAGGTGAGGACCAGGGGAACCCTATTCCTAGTGGGGTGGCGGGAGGATGGAGTGAGAGCAGATGTAAGTGAAATGGGGGAGGTGCGTTTAAGAGCAGAGTTGATAGTGGAGGAAGGGAAGCCCCTTTCTTTAAAAAAGGAAGACATCTCCCTCGTCCTAGAATGAAAAGCCTCATCCTGAGAGCAGATGCGGCGGAGACGGAGGAATTGCGAGAAGGGGATGGCGTTTTTGCAAGAGACAGGGTGAGAAGAGGAATAGTCCAGATAGCTGTGAGAGTCAGTAGGCTTATAGTAGACATCAGTGGATAAGCTGTCTCCAGAGACAGAGACAGAAAGATCTAGAAAGGGGAGGGAGGTGTCGGAAATGGACCAGGTAAACTTAAGGGCAGGGTGAAAGTTGGAGGCAAAGTTAATAAAGTCATTCTAGGACGAGGGAGATGTCTTCCTTTTTTAAAGAAAGGGGCTTCCCTTCCTCCACTATCAACTCTGCTCTTAAACGCATCTCCCCCATTTCACGTACATCTGCTCTCACTCCATCCTCCCGCCACCCCACTAGGAATAGGGTTCCCAGGGTCCTCACCTACCACCCCACCAGCCTCCGGGTCCAACATATTATTCTCCGTAACTTCCGCCACCTCCAACGGGATCCCACCACTAAGCACATCTTTCCCTCACCCCCCCACATTCCGCAGGGATCGCTCCCTATGCGACTCCCTTGTCCATTCGTCCCCCCCATCCCTCCCCACTGATCTCCCTCCTGGCACTTATCCGTGTAAGCGGAACAAGTGCTACACATGCCCTTACACTTCCTCCCTTACCACCATTCAGGGCCCCAAGCAGTCCTTCCAGGTGAGGCAACACTTCACCTGTGAGTCGGCTGGGGTGATATACTGCGTCCGGTGCTCCCGATGTAGCCTTTTATATATTGGCGAGACCCAACGCAGACTGGGAGACCGCTTTGCTGAACACCTACACTCTGTCCGCCAGAGAAAGCAGGATCTCCCAGTGGCCACACATTTTAATTCCACGTCCCATTCCCATTCTGACATGTCTATCCACGGCCTCCTCTACTGTAAAGATGAAGCCACACTCAGGTTGGAGGAACAACACCTTATATTCCATCTGGGTAGCCTCCAACCTGATGGCATGAACATCGACTTCTCTAACTTCCGCTAATGCCCCACCTCCCCCTCGTACCCCATCTGTTACTTATTTTTATACACACATTCTTTCTCTCACTCTCCTTTTTCTCCCTCTGAATATCCCCCTTGCCCATCCTCTGGTTCCACCCCCCCTTGTCTTTCTTCCTGGACCTCCTGTCCCATGATCCTCTCGTATCCCTTTTGTCTATCACTTGTCCAGCTCTTGGCTCCATCCCTCCCCCTCCTGTCTTCTCCTATCATTTTGGATCTCCCCCTTCCCCTCCAACTTTCAAATCCCTTACTTACTCTTCCTTCAGTTAGTCCTGACGAAGGGGCTCGGCCTGAAACGTCGACTGCACCTCTTCCTAGAGATGCTGCCTGGCCTGCTGCGTTCACCAGCAACTTTTACGTGTGCTGCTTGAATTTCCAGCATCTGCAGAATTCCTGTTGTTTAAGTTTGTTCCAGAGTTGTAACTTACTTGCTGAGAAACTGCTCTGTAAGGTTCTGTTGCTGGCCTGCTCCATCTTCTTCATTGACTCCACCTTCCATTAACATCTGCTGGTATAGTTGCCTTTGTTGCTCCTTTTGCTCCAAATGCTGTTGGTAGCGCATTCGCTGTCGACAGTACTCCTGAAATTGATCTGTAGATTCCCTCAGCTAAGATTAAACAAAATTATATCTGAAAATATTTGGATTTATTATAATCCTGGCTTTAACTGAAATTTAGTTTTCTATTTCAATCAAATCAGTACAATCATGTGAAATTTTTGAGCTGTGCAATGATTCTGCCAAGTAATTTATCTTGTAGCTTTCAAGTTTATTGTTAAAGGCATATGCACACAGGGTATAAATGACACAAATCAGATTTTTTAAACCACATTCAATACCATTGCTAATTCCATTCTACTTAAGAATCCAGTGGTAATTGAAGATCAGAAAACATAATCCGTAAGAAGTACTGGATCATTAATCTTCAACCAATGGGTACCTAAGAACAGCTACAGACAAAAAATTAATATTTATGAACAGTTTTGAATGTGATTTATTTTTCTGTAAAGCATTATCTTCTAGATTGCAGATGATAATCAACAGAAGCAATAAGGTTTGCAAGTTCTAAATTTCAGACCCCAATATATAGTTCAAAGCACATACAACAATTCTGTCTACTGAGACTCTTGAAATATAAGAAATAAAATATTGTTAGAAGATATTTTTAATATACATGCCAATACTTCAGCTTTTAAAACATTAATATTTTAAGACAAATATCAGTTATAGACATTTTGAACTATTTTACCTTCAAAATTGAATTAAAAGACATGTCTTTTACTGACCACATGTACACAGTGAAATGAGTTGACAATGTCGTTCTCAGAAACAAGTTAATATTATGGAAAACAGATTTATGACTTATTCAGGCTTAGCTTCCTGATTTAGGCTCTTAATAGAGGTAGTTTTTCCTCTATCAAGAATGCTTAGAAGTACTTATGAAAATCACCTGAGTCTTAAGTATCATTCCTTAGAAAAGAAAATCAACAAACTTCACATTGATTAAAACCAGAAACAAAAATGGGAAGGCCATCTATTCACAAAGTGGCTTGCATTTCTGATTCAAGCATGACATTTTTTTGTCAAAATATTGAAGATGATCCTCAAAAATTGTATATTTGATAATCAAAAAGGGAAATGTTGCAAAATGTCAGTTTTTTTAGTCACCTGTTTAAACATGGTAATAGAGAAAAAGATACAAAGCTTCATAAATCCATTTAAGCTGTCTGAGTCATTGCACTATTACCCACCAACATTTCAGATAAAAATAATGTGAACTCTCATGGCAGCAGCTTCTAAATGAACACTGCTTTGGGGTTGAATCTATGGATAGTACACTTGAAGTGGGATTATTGGTCTATAGTTTCAAACGTGACAAAATCTACAGATGCTGAAAATCCAAGGCAACGCACATAAAATGCTGGAGAAATTCAGCAGGTCAGGCAGCATCTACGGCTATGAATGAACAGCCGACATTTTGGGCCAAGACCTTTTATTGGGACTACTTGCTCTGGTTCTATGCAAACTTTTCATCTTTTGATCCATTCCAAATTGGCTTCACAGGATTTAAAAACATTTTTCTGTGAAAATATGGTAGCTTTGTAAGACTGAAAACAATACTCAAAATTTGATTCTTACCTCATTCTTCTCCACTTTTGGGGTTGCTGAATTTGGTGTAGCACCTATTGAATTGCATAGGGATGCTTCATCCTGAATTGAAGTTTCACCACTACCAGTTGAATGTTGAACCCTTGGCACTGGGGAATCTGTCCTGATAACACACGGTGCAAAGTTAGCAAGAAAATGAAAAAGTAGCTTATTAAGCAAAATAGTTACCTCAAGGGAAGACAACTAGGAAACAGAATTATTCTCTTTTGATATATAGACTGCATATTGCACAAATTTTTCATATCATGTGGATGAGAAGGTAATTTTAAAAAGTTCCCCTAATCTTCAAGGTGATTTGACAATGAAGCATGCACAGATGCTTGCAGAATCACATAAACGACCATGCTATTTTGCAGCTAAGCTCAGTGCAATCATCAAAAATCAGTGAATTGATTATAATAGTTTGTAAGTACCCAAGGTTTAAATGCATATTAATTTGAAAGTAATGCTGTCTGAATAAAATACAAGGTATTTTAAATGGGATGGTATACCATAATTATTGCTGAGTAAACTCACAGTAAAAGACTCATGTGAATTGCAATTCACCAAAGCATTACTTAAAAAAAACAAGCGTGAAACGTCAACATCTATGTTAACCTTGTTTGCGTCTTTCTTTTACACTGAACTATCCTTATCTATCAATTAAAACTACTTCTTTACTTTTCTGACATGATTCAGAGTTCTTCAAATTCTGCTAATCAGACGGTTTTGAGGGCTTAAGTTGCAGCTAAGCTGTTTTAGTTATGTTCAATGAGGTTCTCTCTAACATATGGGCAAAGACTGTTTCTACAAAAACTGCTAGGATAATGGGCAATATGACCATAGTACTCTGATAAAGGCAGCCACTGAAAGCAGCATAGTTATAGAATCAGATATGATAGTCAAGAAAGCAGATACTCTATAGCCAAAGAAAGAAATAACGAAACGCTCTATTTTATGGCAGGGTCAAGAACATTTATTTGTGCCTTCAAACTTAGTCTAGGAGAGGGAGGATACCATTGTCGTCATCCACATAGAGAATTAATATAATTAAACTTAAGGTTAAATACCTGCTGGGGTCAAAACTACCATGCAGAACATCACAGTTAATTACCAGATTTTCATAAGACTTTTGTTATAGACTTGTGGAAACAGGGCAAGAATTTCACTTGGAATAGCTGAAAAAGTCATAGAGCAGTACATTGCTAGCACATGAGTGCTACAAGTTTAGAAGGTGCCAATAAGAATATCTGGAATTTGTAAAATTTTCTTGTAACTGTCTGGGTTTCCCCCAGATACTCTTATTGTCACCTGCATATCAAAATCATAATCATTGTTATGTTAATTAGCTGTGATAAATTGCATCTAGTGTAGGTGGAAGGAAGAAGAATGTGGGTGTAACGGGCATGTGTAAGAAAATAGGTTACAGAGAAATAAGAGGAGGGAATGAGATTGCTCTGATAGCTCGCTTAGATTCAGCCAGCTGAATAACCTCCTATGTTGGAAGGAAATGTGAAAACATAAAAATGTTATAGTCTCCAAATAAATGAGACTGGAACCATTGCCCCAGGAAATCTAATTACTAGACCTAAAGGCAGGAAGCATTATATTTACAAAGCTAAGAATAGAAATAACTTCCAAGAGAGACTAACATCAAGACAATATATTGGAGCTATGTAGTTATATGTTGGACTTTATTTAAAATCTGACAGCGCAATATGATAATTTAGCAAGGTAAGTTTACAATGTCCAAATTGGGAAAAAAGTAGTCTTAAATGACAAATTTTTAAATGTTAATACTTTTCAAAACATGGCCTTAAAGCGGTGTATATAAAGATGTTTTTAGGCAACTTAGTTTATCTCCTACCAACAGGTAGATTGTGTAAATCAAAAGGCCATCACTGTAAGAGATTAATCTTCATATTTTGCCCACTGTTTGGTAGACAAACTTTAAAGATGACAATCCAGAGCAGTAACTTGTATAATTAAACAGGAAATATGCTATTTTAGGTCCCGCTTTCTGTAAACTTGTTAATTCATCACAGTAAAGCATCCTCTGGGGAAGAGTAAACATAAGATGATAACAATCTTAGAATGAGGAAGAAGTTAAATTAATCCATTTTTAAAAGACATGAGGGAAAGGTAGCTGGAACTTTAAAAAATCTGAAAAAAGTTAAATAATGGAATAATTCAAGATACTCCACCAGAATACTTCCCGTTAGAAATCAAAGATCAATGGGAATTCTGAAACACCTTTGGCTCACTGAAGATTTCAATAATATTAGATTAAAAAGTTGCCAAGTGGAAATAAGAAGTCAAAGTGTTTTACAATGATAAGACTCATTATTGACCTTGCTTTCTTAGTTGTTCACAAACTATATTATTTATTTAGTTAAAACTACAAATCTAGATATGACTTTTCAGAAAAAAAAACTTATTTTCCTTTAGTAACACAAAATACTAAGCTTAGACGCAATTAAAGCAAGCAATTACTAAGACAAACTAATTATTGCAAAGGCATTGCTGTCAAAGGGCCATACTACAATCATACAGGCCTTTCATTGATAAAATGAATATTTTCCTTAGGTTAAATAGGCAGTTATACTGTGATGAGAAGCAAATGCAGATTGTTTTTCCATTTAATGAGTTGTGAATTGCTGTAATTATATTCTCCTGAAATTTGTGGATGGGCAGAAAATGAATACAGGTGTCCCCCGCTTTTCGAATGTTCGGTTTACAAAACTTCACTGTTACGAAAGACCTACACTAGTACCCTGTTTTCGCTTTCAGGTGTTTTCATTGTTACGAAAAAAAAATTCAGCGCACGATAAAAGGCAGCGCGCCCTGATCAGCCACTCTCCCCCGGATTCGGAACGGCATTGCTTTAACACGTGCCTGTGAGCAGCCGTTTGCAAGATGAGTTCTATGGTATGGGAAAAGCCTGAAAGAGCTCGTAAGGGTGTTACACTTACGGTAAAACTAGACAAAATTAAGCGTTTTGATCGTGGTGAACGAAGTAAGGACAACATGAGTTTGGCTTGTGGAAGTTGACGAAGATGATGTTTTGGCATCTCATCACCAAGAACTGACAGATGAAGAGCTGATGCAATTGGAAGAAAAAAGGCTAACAATCGAAACCGAATGAGTAATGATAAAGTACGACTTTAATTTTGAAAGGGTACGTCGGTTTAGGAGATATTTGCAGGATGGTTTGAGTCCTTATTAAAGAACTGTGTGATAGAAAAATACGCGAGGCTCAGCAGTCAAGCAAGCCTTCCACATCAGCCACAGCAGATGACGAACCTCGACCTTCGACATTGAGGCGGGCAGTCATAGGAGAAGATGAGCCGCCTGCTCTAATGGAAACAGGCGACGAGATGACACCCCAGTGTCCCACCACCCCAACTCCCAGGCCACGGACAGATACCGATTCGTGGAGAATGCAAAGGTAGCTGGGAGGCACACAGCACATCTTTAAGAAAAAAGCCAAAATAAACATGCTAATTAATTAGGTGCTGCCAACACGTAACTGTTGGCCCAGATCAGAGACGACGCAATCGGAAATCGGCACTGATCTGGGCCGACAATTACGGGCGGCATCTAATTAATTAGCATGCTTGTTTCGGCTTTTTCTTAAAGATGTGCTGTGTACCTTCTGGCTACCGCTGGACCCCTGCACGCTTTGCGGATCGGTATCGGTTGGTGGCCCAGAGGGTGGGGGCCACTGCACCACCCAGCCTGCGACGACTCAGTCTAACACACCATCATCAGTCTGCTTGGCGCTGTCCCGATTCCGGTAAGTGATACTACGCTGTATACACATTATTTCTACTTTATATAGGCTGTGTATTTTTAGGTGTTATTTGGTATGATTTGGCAGCTTCATAGCTTAAAGGTTACTGGACAGAGTGTTCTTGCCAACAGCGCTCGCGTGAGATTTTCTGCTGACGGCGCTTGCGTGAGATTTTCGCTACGGAGAACAGTTCAGAAATGATTGTGGAAAAGTATTTCTACTTTATATAGGCTGTGTATTTATCATATCATTCCTGCTTTTACTATATATTACTGCTATTTTAGGTTTTATGTGTTATTTGGCATGATTTGGTAGGTTATTTTTGGGTCTGCGAACGCTCACAAAATTTTCCCATCTAAATAAATGGTAATTGCTTCTTCGCTTTACAACATTTCGGCTTACGAACCGTTTCATAGGAACGCTCTACCTTCGGATGGCGGGGGAAACCTGTATGTTTAAAATGGAAATAAATAGATTTTTGGACTCAAAGAAAATCAACGTATACAGGGAGGGACAGAAACGTGAATGAATTCAAGGATCACAAACGATCTAACTGAATGGCATGACTCACTCTGTCTCTCTCTTTAAATCTTACAGACCAATAAGGAAACCTATGGTTTAATTTTGCCTCCAAGCAATCATCTCTTGGTGAACATATTGATTTGCCCCTATTTAACAAGCAGTAGCAGTGCACTGATGTGCAGAACCAAAATTATATTTAGGCACTTGGAACAAAACTGATTGTGGGCCAAAGAACTCAATTATCAAAAACAGGAAGATCAAGAACTTAAAGAAGCGTATATCCTATTATAGTAAACTATAAATATTTCTATAGCTTTATAGTCTAAGTCGAGAAAGAAGAACAAGGAAACAGGACAAAGCAAGCAAATTTGGGAACAACTGGTAAATTTGAAAAAATTAGGGATGACAATTTATTTTTTGCCAAATATATCTTTTTAGGGGGAGAGAAAGTGAGAATAAAGATGCTAAAGGATTAAAGCACCACCTTCAATCACATTAATTTTGTGATCCTTACTAAAAGCAACCTAGATTAAATGCCACTATTCATTACTCAAATGCAGATTTTTCACCTTGAGTAATTATTTACTCTTCATTTCTCAGATGCTTGGCTAGGAACATTATTTTAACTGCTCACATAAGAAATTTCTAATTGCATATAATAGAGAGCATAAAAACATCCAATTTCTATGGTCTGCTCTGAACTTTAACAGCATAATTGTAGACACATCACGATATATAACACCTTTTACCAAATAAATAATTATTTGAATTAATTCAGAATTAAACTAACCTTTCCGGTGATTCCTCATATATGCTGTGACAATCTGTGTTTTCCAGCAAGAGACTTCTGGAAAGGTTTTGTGTTCCAGGATAATGAAAATTAGCAAATGAATGAGACATTGGAGAACTTCTGTTAACTAAATCGGCATTACGTTTCTCTTGACTAGTCAGTCCATAAGAGAGCCCATCCAATGCAGGGTTCAAGGAACGTGACATGTATGCATCAGCAGACTGTGGTCTCCTCATTGGAGATGATGGATAAGGAGACAATTTATTAATTAGGGGTGTTAAAATATCTGTGTATGATGACCTTGTGGGCTTCACAAGTTTATCTGTATGGATATTCAAAACCTTCTGTTCAAAGGCACATGAGAAAGTATTGGGTGACAAATTTTGAAGCCATGAGAGAAGACTCAAATCAAGATCATCACATCCATTTCCACAGAGTAAATCAATTCCAAGCAGTACTTCACTCTCACTGATCTCTTCACCAGTGGCTCTACTCTGACAAAATTCTACACATGACTCATATAGTAAACCTTTAATGATCAGTTGAAATAGTCTGTTATTACTGGCTTTGAAACCAGCTTCACTCAGCTTTCTGTCAGCAGGGATGAACTCTGCCACCATAACACAGGCCTCGTCAAAGCACTGGACACGAGCAGTGCTGGGGTTCCAATCCTTAAATTCTGCATGGTTTGTTAACCGAGGAAGGGTAAGCAATAAGCAGAGTTTGCTGTAGTCTTCCTTGGAGGGACAATATTCCTCTAATGCATGGAGACACTTCACAGCCTCTTGCATTGTATATTCCAGCTGCAACAAAGAATGTTCCAGATATGGTATTTTAATACAAATCTATCTTAGTTTATAACATTTAACTTGAAATTTACCATTAGAAGCAATATTCTTCTCAATAGAAGTACAAACTACAATGGGAAAAACATTCCATATATAATGTCCATCTGGAAATTACCTCCACAAAAGATTAAAGGCTTCGGAAAAATGCATGAACCAGCTAGCAATGTTTACTCAATTTGTTACCGTACAAATTAGAAGCTGCAGATCAAATTTTATGAGGTAGAAGAGATTTCAGAATAAGCTACATACCAGTATAATCCTTACCATGTTGTACAGGAATTGAGAAAGCATTTACTCAGAACTTTTTCCTGAGGCTTTTGTTAGATAAGAAATTTAACCTACAGTTATTATTTGTTTTACATCAGATGAAAAATATTAATTAATAGTTAAATTTGAAAATCAGATGTCATGATAGTTAATTAATGGGCAATGATGTATATATGTACTCTGACTCTGTAGAAATTTCTTGCAGGGTTCATGTTATTTAAGAATATGTTCCTTTGTCATAATAAAAACAAAGTCATGAAACCATAACAGAGCTTTAAAAAAGCTCCAATAGTACATTAGAAACTAACCAATCTGTAAAAACATCTTTATAAAGACCAGATACTACAAGTACTTTGCGTGTAACGTGCTGTAAGGTTTCACTGCTAATGTAATGGTTTCTCTGCAGCAGCAATGTTTGGGTTATGACTAGAGATAACGGAGGCTTTGAGATATTTGCTATCCAATGAGAGGCATGTTGTTCTTTCTTGTGGGATGGGGACCAGGGATTTTGCGGTCTTTTGTCGGCGAGAGATGAAGAGAGAAGACGCGAATAGCAAGAGTTGGTAGACTAGCAGGTGGAGTGGACTCGGAGCGACGCTCAGAGGAGATCGATGGGGATCAAATGGACGAATCCATGCGCTCCAATGTGCACATTAGACTGTTTCATTAAAATGGGCCCTTTTTCTATTTTTTCTTTACTAACCCTATAGTCAGATTACAATTTATAAAGTTCAATCATTTAATTGCATACGGTGTTCTGTCTGATATTTTGCAGTTCGGAATTGTAACCGGACAACACATCATGCAGCATCCACACAAACGAGATTCCTCAGTTTGGCTGGGCCAGAGGCTGTCTTCCCCTAGACAAATGCATGCTGGCCGAACCTGAGGGTTACATGCGTAATATGGATTTAATTGTCAAGCACTTAAACTTACCTTACAGAACAATGCATTAGAACAGTAAATTCAATGGTTTAAGTCAGCAGTCCCCAACCGGGCCGCAAAACATGTGCTACCGGGCCGCAAAACATGTGCTACCGGGCCGCGAGGAAACAATATGAGTCAGATTCACTTTTCCTCATTCCCTGTCACACACCGTTGAACTTGAACATAGGGTTGCCAACTGTCCCGTATTTGCCGGGACATTCCGTATATTGGGCTAAATTGGTTTGTCCCATATTTCCCCCGCTAAGGTAGAGCGTTCCTATGAAACCATTCGTGTCGAAATGGCGTGAAGCGAAGAAGCAATTACCATTAATTTATATGGGAAAAATTTTTGAGTGTTCCCAGACCCAAAAAATAAACTACCAAATCATGCCAAATAACACATAAAACTGAAAATAAATAACACTAGCATATAGTAAAAGCAGGAATGATATGATAAATACACAGCCTATATAAAGTAAAAATAATGTATCTACAGTACAGTCAGGAAGATGAAGGCAGAACCAATTTGTGGGGGGAAAAACATTGGCACATATGTGCATGCGTACACAGGTGCCTGCACAAGGCTTCATGGTCATAGTAGTCTTTCATGGGGTAAAGTGTCCGGGGATTTGACTAATACTTTTGTCCCTTATTTGGGAGTGAGAAAGTTGGCAACCCTAACTGTAAAAGACATGTGGAGGTGAGTTTAACCCTACTGAACAACACACCCCATCTTCCCCCCCACCCCCCCGGTCGGCCGTTCCGCAAGAATATTGTCAATATTAAACCAGTCCGTGGTGCAAAAAAGATTGGGGACCCCTGGTTTAAGTACTTACATGTTGAGGCTCATCATCTGCTGACACTGCATTGTTGACACACAAGGCCTCCAAAAACTTTTGTTTCAATATAATGTACCGGAACCTGGAAAAGCAGATTAATATCATTAACCGATTTTATACTCTTTAACAGGTTAAACACAAGTACCAGGGTATTCTCACAACAAACAGAAAGATCTCCTTGAAATCTGTTCACAAATAAGACATACAGGAAATTAATAGATTACGATTTTTGCACAGTTCTTTTAAATAGAAAAGAAAAAATATAGATACAAAAAATCTAAAATTAAAACAGGAAAAGCTGGGAATACACCCGTTGAATGGTCTCTGATCCAAAACCTTAATGCTTTCTCTTTCTAAAGATGTTGCATGACTCATTGAGTATCTCCAGTATTTTTATATTTATTTTACTTTTAAACTCTAGCTATGATTTTTCTAATAAGAAATATTTAAAGTTGTGAAATTCATAGCACATAGTTCAACTTGTAAATAGGCTTCTCAACTTGACTGCAACACACATAAAAGTTGCTGGTGAACACAGCAGGCCAGGCAGCATCTCTAGGAAGAGGTACAGTCAACATTTCGGGCCAAGACCCTTTGTCAGGACTAACTGAAAGAACAGCTAGTAAGAGATTTGAAAGTGGGGGGGGTGGAGGGGGAGATCCGAAATGATAGGAGAAGACAGGAGGGGGAGGGATGGAGCCAAGAGCTGGACAGTTGATTGGCAAAAGGGATATGAGAGGATCATGGGACGGGAGGCCTAGGGAGAAAGAAAAGGGGGAGAGGGGAAAACCAGAGGATGGGCAAGAGGTATAGTGAGGGGGACAGAGGGAGAAAAGGAGAGAGAGAAAAAGAATGTGTGTATATAAACTCCTTTTTCTCCCCCTCTCCAGCTCTTGGCTCCATCCCTCCCCCTCCTGCCTTCTCCTATCATTTCGGATCTCCCCCTCCCCCTCCCACTTTCAAATCTCTTACTAGCTCTTCCTTCAGTTAGTCCTGACGAAGGGTCTCAGCCCGAAACGTCAACTGTACCTCTTCCTAGAGATGCTGCCTGGCCTGCTGCGTTCACCAGCACTTTTATGTGTGTTGCTTGAAATTCCAGCATCTGCAGATTTCCTCGTGTTTGCGTTCTCAACTTGACTATTAGTCTGACACCCACATACACTATTCTCACAGCATCAAAGGAATTAAACATTTCCAAGATGGAAACTGCAGTTGCAATTGATGTTTACTGATAAAATACAAAATTGTAACCATATACAATGCAACAATTCAGTCTATTATTAAATACTTTTCTCTTCAAAATTAACACAGCAGTTTAAACATTTGGCAGCAGCATGTACTAATTATATCAAAAGCAGCACAATTTTTAAATGATCACTGATGAAAATTTTTAAAGAAAAAAGCCCAGAAAAACATTTCATTGAAGCTCTGAAGGGTAATCATTAAAATTGTTCCATAAATGACAGTCAACAGAAACCAGAGAGGAGACACAGTGGTGGCAATATGACAGAGGAACCCGCTGTTGGATTTGCATGGAGGCTCAGGACAGGGGTTAGCAATTAAAAACGGAAAAATGGTAGATACATTAACCTGACAGGAGATATTGAAGGAATCAGACCACCTTGCTGGTGTAAGGTCATCACAAAGCTACTGGGACCTACAGTTGCAAGAAAAAGTTGGTAAATCCTTTGCAATTACCTGGTTTTCTGCATTAATTACTCATAAAATGTGGTCTGATCTTCATCTAAGTCACAATAATAGACAAACACAATCTGTCTAAATAATATACAAACAATTGTACTTTGCATCAATACTGAGTACTCCATTTGAACAATCACAGTCTAAGTAAAAAGTGAGTATGTGAACCTCTGAGGTATTATCTTCTACAAAAGCTATTTAGAGTCAGGTGTCCTAATCAATGAGATGAGATTGGAGGTGTGGGTTGTAGAGGTACCCTGCCCTATCAAAAAGACACACAATCTCAGGTTACTAAAAGAGCCTGCTCTTCTCAAGAAAGATCTGTTTATATGCACCATGCCTCAATCAAAACAACTTTCAGAGGACTTTAGAAGAAGAATTGTAAAGATACATCAGTCTACTGTAAGAGAAATTGTCTACAAAGGGAGGAAATTCAGTACTGTTGCTACTCTCCCTCGGAGTGGGCAGCCTACAAAGATCAGACAAGAGCACAACGTGCAATGCTGAAGGAGGTGAAAAAGAACCCAAGGATAACAGCAAAAGACCTGCAGAAATCTCTAGAACTTGCTAGAGTCCCTGTTCATGACTCCAATATAAGAAAAACCTGGAAAGACACAGAGGAAACCACTGCTCTCCAAAAAAAAACATTGCTGCATGTATCAACTTTGCAAAAGACCACTTGGATGTTCCACAATGCCTTTGGGACAATGTTCAGAGGGCAGTTGAGACAAAAATTAAACTTTTTGGCACAAATGCATACTACTATGTTTGGAGGAAAAAAGGCACTGCACACCAACACCAAAACCTCATCTCAACTGTGAAGCATGGTGGAAGGAGCAACGTGGTTTGGGGCTGCTTTGCTCCCTCAGGGTCTGGACAGCTTGCAATTGTCCAGGGAACAGTGAATTCAAAATTGTATCAGGACATTTTACAGGAGAATGTCAGTGTAACAGTCCATCACCTGAAGCTTAATAGTAGTTGGATAATGCACAAGACAATGATCCGAAACATAAGAATAAATCAACAACAGAATGGTTTAAAAAGAAGATAATTCAAAATTTGGAATATCCAGACCTTAACCAAATTGAAATGCTGTGGCCTGAAGAGGGCTGTTCATGCAAGGTATCCCAGAAACATTGAAGCACTTCAACAGTTTTGCATGGAGGAATGGTCTAAAATTCCTCCTTGCTTTTGTGCAAGTCTGATCAGCAGCTACAGTAAATATTTGGTGGAGGTTATTGCTGGAAGGAAGTCTTACCAGTTATTAAATACAAGGGTTCACATACTTTTTTCCAGCCGGAACTATGAATGATTAAATAATGTGTTCAATGAAAACATGAAAAGTACAATTGTCTGTGTGTTATTATTAGGCAAGTTGTGTTTGCCTATTATTGTGACTTAGATGAAGAGCAGACCACGTTTTATGGGTAATTAATGCAGAAAATCAGGTAACTGCAAAGGGTTCACAAACTATTTCTTGCAACTGTACTTCCAGAGCTGATAAGGCAGTGCACTGGATCAACCTTTCCCAACCCAAGCTGTGAATGGGAGCCAATTACCCTCAGTTTCTGGCCTGTCAGTGCACATGAAGTTATACTCACTCCTAGATTTTCAGTTCAGAATGATGCAAGTTTGAGAAAAGACAGCACTGGTTTTTAATAGAAACTTTAAGCAACATTATTTAGAACTGTAGAAAATACATCTGAAAAAGGTAGTAAAGGCTGGTTTTTTTTTAAGTTTAAAGTTTCCCCTTCACTTCTAAGAAAGAAATTTGCCTGCTGACTTATTGAAATTACTATAAACTAAAATTCAAATACTTTTTCCAGTGCTGTCTGCCTTATTTGCAACTGAGCTGCAATATTTTTGAAGTTCTTCCAGCAGATTTAATAAATTTCAAATGATTAGTTATATAAATGCAAAGAAAGTGTAACTTGTTGCCTTGGTAACCAATTTCCCTATCCATCTCTTCATTTAAGAGAGAAAAGAGCAATCACTGGATGCATCCCAAAAAGAGCAGTTGACTTAAACCAGAAAGCAGACAAATAGAAGGTGTAGACACAAGAGACTGCAAATGTGGAACCCTCGATCAACAAGGTCTGAGCTGCATCTGTGGGGGATGGGGATGGGGTGTGTATGGAATTATCAATGTATGGGAGGTGAACAGTAGTATGGAAAAGAAAAATTCACCTTTTTCCATCGAATTTTTCCATGCACTCCAGAGGCTGAATGAATTGAAGCACTTCATCCCAATGGCCATCAAGCACTAGCTGCCTACAAAATAAGATTTTAAAAAGTGAAGTACTATACTAAATATATTCAGATGGCATAACCAAACTAATGTTTTCTCATCTAACTAAACCAAGAACCCAGTGCATACATCAACTTATTGAACTAAAATTTTTGTCACATAACTTACCTTTCCTATCCTTGCATTTTAGCTGATGTAGCAACAGTAGACAGGGAACTGTTTTAAGACTGTACAATAGTACTTGATCTAACAGGTCAGTATATTTGTACTGCTGGAGTCTCAGATCATCTTGACCAGGATGGTTCTAACATAGATCTGTGTAGACATTAACTGGAGCTCACCACAAACTGATATTAAAACCGTATAGTGTTAAGAATGACTGGTTTCTGTGCTCATGCATGATTAAACATCGTTTATGTTTTAACAAGCAAAAGGATTGCACTTGGTTACTTTGTTTGCTTCAGTTAAACAGGTAACAGTTCAGCACAAATAACAGTATTGTATCCACCACTATAGGAACATTTCATAATCAATATCTTCAGCATTGGACAGAAAGGGATAACCTGGCTTAATTGGCTATTCTACATTATCTACAACAGAAGGGAAACAGGGCTCTGATTTGTCTCTAAATCGTTGGAGTGTCATTAAATCAAACCCTTTTTTTAGAAAGACAAAACATTTCTTCTACACCATAATCTTATTCCAAAATAAATGTATGATAATTGCATACTAGCTAGATTTATTGCAAGGCTCATCCCAATATATTTGTGCTTGTGTGTGATGTTACCTAATTGCGTGGAATGTCCTTTGTTGCCTATTTTGATTAAATCAATACATGAAAACTAGCTTTTTCCAATAACTTTACCAATCATTTTTTTAATATGAACTTGCAGCATTAATGTGCAAAAGATGATTAAAATGGACCAACAGATGTTTATGTTTAACTTTCTGTGGGCAAAATAACAGCCAGCTGACACTCACTTTCATCATACTAGTTAATTTGACATTTAAATGATCTTTGAACATCAGTGCTGGAGTTCTAAATTTTAAAAGGGGAAAATAGTATGTGAAGTCATAATTTAACACCTTCATGAGAAAAATAAATGACTGATAGATACCAACATATGATGAGAAGATACAGCAAAACTTTACTCATCCAACACCCTAAGACTTTGGTTCAAAGTTCAAAATTCAATGTAAGTTTAATATCAAAGTACACATAGATCACCATATACTGTGGGTGGTCACAGTAAATACAAGAAACACAACAGAATCAATAAAAGACTGTATCCAACAGGACGAACAAACAACTAATGTGCAAAAGACAACAAACTGTGCAAATACAAAAAGAAAGAAATAAACGATAAGTAGAGACATGAGATGGAGCATCCTTAGGTTGTGGGAACAGTTCAGTGATGGGGAGAGTGAAGTTGACTGAAACTATACCCCCGGTTCAAGAGCCTGATGGTTGAGCAGTAATAACTGCTCCTGAACCTGATGGTGTGGGTCCTGATGGCAGCAGCAAGAACAGAGCTTGTCCTGGATGACGGGGGTCCTTGATGATGGATGCTGCTTTCCTGTGACAGCTCTCTGTGTACATGTGCTCAATAATGGGGAAGGCTTTGCTTGTGATGGACTAGGTTATGTTCGACTAAGTTTTTCCAGACCGGTTGGCTATTACCCCTATAAATATCCAATGCACTTTTAGTTCACTTTAAAACCAAATACTTACAAAATGGTATAACAAAATTTCCAGCAAACTCAGTACGCATGGAGCACAAGAACTAGTGTTCCAGTAAGAAAGACTCGCGAACCATAGGGATTTTCAACTAATTAGATACTGAATTATCAGGGTTTTCTGCATTCGGAGCAGAACAGAATCTGATAATTTCATGGCACAAGGTGGCATAAAGGATGTTACTGGAAAGAATCCAGTTAAGCAAATTATCAGTGATGACTTATGGTCACATTTGAATCAATTCATAGGGAACATTTTCAGGAAATTATTCTTCACTGCTGAGTATTTCCAGGAGGTTTTATGAATTAAATTAATTTAGATACAGTACTTCTAAATATCGAGTTCAGGGTGATAAGAGCAAACCATTTTTTGAACAACGCATGAGATGAATTTGGGCAATGTGAACATAGTGTATAATGCATACAAAAACAAAACCCCAACAAAGATGTTCCCAACTCAGCACAAAAAAAAGCTCTCTAAATAATCAATCCTTGAACATGCGCAGGCTAGAAAACTTAATTAAAAACTGCAAGAAAGGAGCCAACTGTTTCAGGGCAATGATATGAGTAGAACTGAATGATACTCATAAAATAAGTATTTTTAAACATCATTTAATAAAAAAAGGTGCAAGAAAATATCAACAGTGGATGAAGCACACAGGAAAGGATTGATTAAATAATAAATGATGATACAAAGCAGAGTGAAATGAAATGTACAAAAAATTTGATTCAGAAAGTGTATAAATGGTTTTGTTTTTTGAATGTTACTTCATTTACAATGTAAAATAAAGTTCTAAACTAAACCACATACCTGAGAAAAAGCATGTCGTCTGAATAGAGTCCATTTATGACACCACTCTCTTTCTCAAGAGACAGCATGCTAATATGGAGTTTCCTTGAATTAAGAAAATCCAAGATTAGCTTGATTATTTCTGCCTCTTTAACATTGATAGTCTCCTCGGCTGTCATGATTACAGTCTCCAAAGGGACCTATAAATAAAGCATATAATTTAAAGTTTTTATAAGTTTTACTGTACTTCACCAAAATTAAGCTACATGTTTCATTCAGTCTTTAACTCATAATTACCAAGATTGTCTCTCAATTTCTCAAGCACATTCAAATTTGAATGTGAAAGTTCAACATATTTGCTGCAACCCCCCCGAAGAATATCATCATAGCTCTTAAAATGTCTTGTTTATTCACAAGCATGTCATGAAACTGTATTTCCAATTATGTTACATTTAATGTCATTTATGATTTAACAATAAACACAATTCTCTCTTTCTCAGCAGAGGACACTTATAAGACTTCAGCCTTCATTGGCATTCATACATCACTGAGCTTAGAAAATCCGAAGTATATTATAACGGGTTGAAGTGCTACGGATGATCTATCCTGCCCAGCAAATTCCTGCTAAATTGTTTCTGTTTGCCTTAATTCACTGTGTGAACATTAGAAACATGATTATTAACAGATCTAATCATGTTCTTAGAAAAGCATTTCTGTGTTACAACAATAAAATTTGTAAGATCTGAATTTGGTCTGCCTTTCAATCTTGGGTTTTTTATTCCACAACCCTTTTCTCCTGCCTTCTCCCTGCAACCCTTAACCCCTTAATCAAGAATCGATCAATCTCTGCCTTAAACATACCCAATGACTTGGCCCCTACAGCTCTCCGTGGCAATGAAATCGAGAGATTCATCACCAGCTGGCGGGAAAAAATTCTCCTCATCTCAGTTTCAAAGGAACATCACTTTGTTCTGATGCTGTGCCCTGGGATTTTAGACTCTCTAATGAAAATATCCTCTTCACATCCACTCTATCCAGGCCTTTCAGTATCTGAAATAGTTGTCTTAGCAGCTGAAAGTGTTAACGATGTATGCAATATTCTGTCCAATGATGATACCTAAAATATTCCTGAGACGGACTATCATGCCATTATCACTTCACTTCCATGGGACCATGCTACACACAAATCAAAGCTATATTTCCTACAATAAAACTAGATTAAAAATAATTCCTACAATAACACAGGAATCAGGAATGAGAATTGCCCATATAACCATTTGAGCCTATTCTGTCATTCATCAAAAATCATGGCTGGGCAAGGAAAGAAACCTAGAATTCGATATAACACCTTACAGTTAGGGAAGGAAGGAGGAGGTATGGTTCTTCCTTGCCTGAGAAATTATTTTTATGCCTCACAGATAACCCCTCTGTTATATTGGTGTAATAGGGAATATAAGGCTAGATGGAAGGAAATAGAATTTGGATTAGTTGACAGTTTTCCTCTTCAGGCCTTAATAGCTGACAAAGGATTGATGGCCCAGTTGGAAAAATTTAAAAACGCTTGGATAAATCTTACATTAAAAGTATGGCAGAAGGTGGTTAATTCATGTGGAATTAATAACATGTTAAAACTCTTTAGATGGTGTGCATATGATACCGAATTCCTTCCCAACAGAGGAGATAAAAGATTTGAGCTATGGATAAAGAAAGGTCTTACAACCTACCTCTCATTTATAGATAAAAGAGTATTACAAGGTTTCCAAATCCTGCAGGACAAACATGGCCTAGAACATAATGACTTTTTTTAGGTACCTTCAAGTACGAAACTATGTTAACCAGAGTTGTAGATATACAGACCTCTCAACAGTAGAATTAGAATTTTTCAAGATTCTGAATTCGGCTTGCAGTTCAATACCTAGTAAATCAGTTTCTCGATTATATAATGCACTCTCCCATGCTAAAAATGTAAATACACTGTATATTAAAGAGAAGTGGGAGAAAGAAGTGGGGTTGGTACTTTCAGAGGAGGCTTGGGAGAAAATCCGCAGCTTTCAATGGTCTTCGACTAATTCTTTGACTTGGAGAGAACATTGTTGGAAAAACATTATAAGATACTTCAAGACCCCATATCAGGAAAAATATAAAGATACAAATGCGATGTGTTGGAGAAGGTGCGGCTCCAAGGAGGCAAATCATTTTCATATTTTTTGGGATTGCCCTAAATTAAGTCTATTTTGGGAAGGTATTCATAGAACATTAGTTAAGGTACTTAGGTCCCAGATACCTCTGAACTTTGAGACGCTCTATTTGGGGCATGTATTGTTTCTTGAACAGAAGGAAGATATAAAGTTGCTGCAGGCCCTCTTAGTGGCAAGTAAGAAATCAATCACTAGAAAATGGCTAAATCCAATACCCAATGACTTGGTACGAAATTATCTTGGAAATATTTAAAATGGAAAAGTTGACTTACTCCTGAGAACTCAAAAAGAAAAATTTTATCAAATCTGGAATAAATGGATTGAATATATAACCCCAATGCGAGCAGACTTTAGATGACTCTCCTAATGATTTATACTGCTCTTCTCATCAACACAGTAATATTGCTAACGTAAGCACCCCTAGTCTAAATGTTTTTTTTGTTTTCTTTTGGAAAATAGAGAATTAACACAAGTAAAGGGAAAGATTTGGGAAAGGGATAAAAAAATGAAAAAATTAAGTAAATAAGTACATAGGGATTAGATAATTATGTCTGCGGGCAGGAGCAAACATGAACAAATTAGGATATAAGCACCTACAATGGTTGATACTTAGGCTTATATACAACATTTTGGACCAGTGGAAATGGTCCAGAAGGGTTATATGGAAACTATTATTACCATTTTTCTTAACAACTAATTCCATTACTTAGCCTAATAGGTTAGATTTACCACAGTACATAATTATCTATTTAAATGTTTATTTTCCTTTTATATCATCTCAATGTGTACTTAAGAATGTATAAATAATTGTAGTTTTATACATATAAAAAAAGGAAAAGGTTATATGTGTGAAAAAAGTACATGATATTTGTGAATTCCTTATCCAAATAAAAATAAAATTTAAAAAAAACAAAAATCATGGCTGATTTTCTTTCTAAATACTATATTCCTGCATATCCTTTGATTCCTTTTACATCCAGAAATCTATCCATCAGTTTTAAATGGGCTCAATGAATAAGTCCCCACAGTTATTTGGGATAGAAAATTACAAAGATTCAGCACAGTTTGAAGAATTCTGGTATACTTCATATTCTGAACCCACTGCCCACAGTTCCAGACTCTTCAGCTAGAAAAATGTCGATTTTGCAATGACACTGGCATGCCCAGAAATTTTTTATTTAAGTTCCAATGGGATCTAAATGCAGACCTAGTCTATTTATTCCCTCCTCCTATGGCAACACTGCCAACCCTAGGCCGGCTGGTGGTGCAGTGGCATCAGCGCCGGACTAGGCTCCCGAGTTCGAATCCAAGTCGGGCCACGCTAGCCACTCGGCCTCGTAAAAAAAAAGGGTCGAATCAGGAACATTCATATCGTGACCCGGTTAATCTGAAAGGAGACCAATCCTGACACTATGCGCCAGACAAGAATAGCTGACTGTCTGGTGCGACATGCTAGGAAGGACTGCCAACCCTGCAAAATGTGATGAGTTGCCACACGACTCCCTTTATGGCAAGTATATCTTTTTCTCAATTAAGACCATCAAAAGTGTGCACAATATACTGCTACCAAGTTTCATGCCTTAATTGTGTTCTCAGGAATGAGAACACTAAAAGGAATCAAAACTAAAATAAAGCATTATAACATACAGTAATGTGTAATTGACAATGTCGCATTGCTGGGAATCTAAGGTGAACTCTTGCTCTTCCCACTACTGCAATGGGAATTTGCTTTATTCCTTGCCCTCCAGTGGCAGTTCTGCATCAAAGAATCACACATTGTTCATAATGGAGAAGCTGCCTGAAGATGTTAGGCAAGCTGTGTTGGCCTCTAATGCCAAGCCCTGGCTGGTATGGTGAGTGTGGGCCACTGTAGGGAAACCACAATGACTGCTGCACAAGTGAACACAATGCCCTGACTCTGCAAGCTCAAATTCCAGGAACCACTAGAGCTTTTCGCAGAGAAATTGCTGTGCTGGTGACAGCTATCTCCATCATACATAATCAGAGATGAAGCTGAAGGGTCTGTTAGCACATGAAGCAGATGCTGCCAATATGCTGTGCCTGCTAAGATGGAGCTGAGCACCTCTTTGCAATGCTAACAATTACACCACACACCTGAGCCAACCCAACACTATCACCAGTTGTATCTCCACAGAAAACTATGACATTTATTGTTGCAACAACATAAATGATGGGTGGAGGTTGACTTCAGGTACCCCTCACAGACAATAGGTGCAGGAGTAGGCCATTCAGACCTTCAAGCCAGCACCGCCATTCACTGTGATCATGGCTGATCATCCACAATCAGTACCCTTTTCCTGCCCTCTCCACAGTATCCATGGGTTTGCAGCAGATGCTTGGAAAAGCAGGTACAGGCCAACAGACCTCTTTATTAAAGTACTTGAGGAGTACGTATCGAGTGCAACTTGTTTTGATTATTATATTTTTATTAAGATACTATAATATCTTGTATATTTTCACTATAGGACCAAGAACATTAATACAAATTAGCACTCAAGAGGGTAGTGGTTAGGAAGGTACCAAGATTTTGCCTAGGCCCTAGATACGTGCTTAAATGACTACCGCCCTATCATCAACCAACAACTACTCACATCTACTGTGATGAAGTGCTTTGAGAGGTTAGTCATGGCTAGAATCAACTCCTGCCTAAGCATGGACCTGGACTAGCTGCAATTTGCCTATTGCCACAATTGGTCCACCTTGGATGCCACTCTCTACTCAGCCTTGGATCATCTGCACAATAGCAATCCCTACATCCGGCTACTGTTAATTGATTACAGTTCAGCATTCATACCCTCAATATTGATCAACAAGCTCTAAAACTTGATCTCTGTATCTCCCTCTGCAAATGGATCCTTGACTTCCTCATCGGGAGACCACAGTCAGCGTGGATCTGAAATACCATCTCCTTCTCACTGAAAATTAACACTGTACCTCAAAGCAAGTGTGTTTAGCCCACTGTTTTACTGTCTCTAAACCCACAACTGGGTGGCTATCCTTAGCTCAAATGCCATCTATAAATTTGTCAATGACACAATCATTGTTGACAAAATTTCAGATGGTGACAAGGAGGTATACAGGAGTGAGATATATCAGTCAGCTGAGTGGTGTTGCAACTACAAACTTGCACTCAATGTCAGTTAGACCAAGGAATTGATTGTGAACTTCAGAATGAGCAAGTCGAGGAAACACATACCAGTCCTCATAAAAGGATCAGTAATGGAAAGGGTAAGCAGTTTTAAGTTCCTGGATGTCAATGTCTCTAAAAATTTATCCTGGTTCTAACATATTGATGCAATTACAAAGAAGATATGACAGCAGCTATATTTTATTAGGAGTTTGAGACTTGGTATGTCACCAAAGACTCTCACAAATTTCTACACATGTACCGTGAAGAGCATTCTGACCAGTTGCATCACTGTCTGGTACGGAGGAGCCACTGCACAGGATCGGAAAAAGCTGCAAAAAGTTGCAAACTCAGTTAGCTCCATCATGGGCACTAGCTTCCCAAGCATTGAGGACATCTTCAAAAGGTGATGCCTCATAAAGGAAGCATCCATCATTAAGAACCCCATCACCCAAGACATGCCCTCTTCACATTGCTACCATCAAGGTGGTGGTACAGGAACCGGAAGATACACACGTCTTAAGAACAGCTTCTTCCCCTCAGCCATAAGATTTCTGAATGGACAATGAACCCATGTACGCTACCTTATTTTTGTTTTCATTTCTGCTATCTTTTTGCACTATTTATTTATTTTAAAATATATATATTTCTTATTTTAAATTACAGATTTTTTTTGTTAGGTATTGCAATCTACTACTGCCGCAAAACAAGAAATTTCATGATACATGTCAGTGATATTAAACCTGATTCTGACTCATGAAGTGCTTTGAGAGGCTGTGTTAGCTCCAGCCTCTTAGACAATCTTGACCCACTGCAAGTTGCCTACCACTGAACAGCAGGTATGACATTGTGGGCATCAAGTTGTGTCCAAATAAGATTTTACCTGGGAGCTTAACCAATTTCCCCTTGGATCAATAAAGTATGACTATTAACGTCTAAGGATACATATTATATTGAAAGGATGGCTTTACTGGTAAAAAATGAAATCAAATTCTTAGAAAGAGGTGACAGAGGATCGAAAGGTACAGAATTCTTGTGGATAGAGTTAAGAAAGTGCAAGGGTAAAAACACCCTGATGGAAGTTATATACAGGTCTCCAATCAGTAGCTAGGGTGTGGGGAACAAATTACAGCGGGAGAAAGAAAAGGCATATGAAAAAAGGGCAATTTTACAATGGTCATGGGGGATTTTAATATGCAGGTAAATTGGGAAAACCAGGTTGATGCTGGATCCCTAGAACAAGAATTTGTAGAGTGCCTATGGGATGGCTTTTTAAAGTAGCTTGTGGTTGAGCCCACTATGGAAAAGGCTATTCTGGATTGGATGTTCTGTAATGAACCAGATTTGATTAAGGAGCTTAAGGTAAGGAACCTTTAACAGACATTGATCTAATATGATAGAACTCACTCTGCAGTTTGAAACGGTTAAGCTAAATTAGATGTATTAGTATTACAGTTTAATAAAAGTAACCACAGAGACATGACAGAGGATCTGGCCAAAACTGATTGGAAGGGAACACGAGCAGGGATGACGGTAGAGCAGCAATGGCTGGAGCTTCTGGGAGTAATTCAGAAGATGCAGGATCAGTTCATTCCAAGTATTAATGAGACAACTGCAGCTTACAAGAGATGTCAAAGCATAAACACAAAAGGAAGGGCATACAATACAAAAAAAATTAGTGGGAAGCTAGAGGATTGAAAAGCTTTTAAAAGCCAACAGAAGGCAATTTAAAAAAAGCAATAAGAAGAGAAAAGATTAATTATAAAGCCAATACTATAAAATAGGATACTTTTTTTGGAGATATATAAAGAGTCAAAGAGAAGACATTGTACTGCTGGAAAATAATGCTGGGGAGGTAGTAATGGGGAACAAAGAAATAGCTGATGAACTCAATAAGTATTTTTTTGTCATACTTCACTGGCGCACTGGAGAAGATAGCAGCAGCTTACCAAAAATTCAAGTGTATGGAGGGCAGAAGTATGAGCAGATACCTTTACTAAAGAGAAGGTGCTTGGAAAGCTGAAAGGTCTGAAGATAGACAAGTCATTTGGATCACATGGAGTACACCCTGAAAGAGGTAACTAGATTCTGGAATGGATCGAGAGGACTGGAAAATCACAAACATCACTCCACTCTCTAAGAAAGAGGGAGGGAGAAGACGAGAAATTACAGGCCAGTTAGTCTGACTTCAGTGGTTGGCAAGATGTTAAGGTTGATTTATACTTGTGCATACTAGCTTACGCCGTAGCCTACACAAATGGGCTATGCCATTGTGAGCATTTATACTTGTGCGATGGTGTGTCTGCGTCGCTCTGCAATTCACCGCCAAAACGCTAGTTGGTGGTGGGGTTTCTATGCCACTGTGTTGAGTTTCTTCATGTTGAAACTCAACAGGAAGAAACTCAAACCTCAAACAATGGCGACTGAAACTGAAGGAGGGTGAATTTTTTGTGCTTGTCCGGCCACTGAGAGACATGGACGAGGAAATGCATTTCAAATATTTTCGGATGTCGGCAGGTAGATTTGACGATTTGGTTCATCGTCTCCACGCATTTATAGTGCATCAGTGTACGCACAATATACTCAGAGACTGGCAATCACCATTCGAGTTTTAGCTTCAGGTGGAAGTCAACAGGCTGTAGCAGCTAGCTACAGACTGGCGTCAAGCACAGGGTCCTCCATAATTTTGGAGGTCTGTAAAGCTTTATGGAAAGCATTGCAGCCAGAGTTCCTTCCCTGCCTTTCAGTCGCCCAATGGCAAGCTATTGTAGCGTAGCAGGAAATGCGATGCTACCAAGCGGACCAATCACAGTTGTTGTGGTCTGCGTCGCCGCGACACGTAGTTACATTTTTGGGGAGGTGTGAGTCAGGCTACAGCGTAGGATACGATGTAGGGTACACAGATGAGGTCTTAAAGGCACGCAATAAAATAGGCTGAAGTCAACATAGCTTCCTTAAGGGAAAATTTTGCCTGACAAATCTGTTGGAATTCCTTGAGCAAATAACAGGCAGGACAGAGAAAGGAGAATTAGTGGATGTTGTTTACTTGGATTTTCATAAGGTCCTTGACAAGGTGCCACACATGAAGCTACTAAGCAAAATAAGAGCCCAATGATATTACAGGAAAAACACTAGCAAGGACAGAAAATTGGTTGACTGACAGAAGGCAAAGAGTAGAAGAAAAGGGGCCTTTTGCTGGTTGTACGCTAGTGACTAGTGGTGATCTGCAGGGGTCGGCGTTGGGTCTGCTAATTCTGTTAATGATATGAATGACAAAATTGAAGGTTTTGTGGCCAAGTTTGGGGATGATACAAAGATAGGTAGAAGGGCATGTAGTATTGAGGAAGCAGGGTCTGCAAAAGGACTTGGACAGATTAGAAGAATGGGCAAAGAAGTGGCAGCTGAAATATAGTGCAGAGGAGAGTATAGTCACAAACTTTGGTAGAAGGAATAAATGTGTACAGTATTTTCTAAATGGGGAGCAAATTCAGAAACTAGAGGTGCAACAGGACTTAGGAATTCTAGTCCATGGTTCCCTATAGGTTAGCTTGCAGGTTGAGTTGGTAGTAAGATAGGCAAATGCAATTCTACTATACATTTTGAGAGTACTAAAATGCAAATACAAGGATGTAATGCTGAGATTTATAAGGCATTGCTCAGACATTTGGAATATTGTAAGCAATGCTGAGCCCCAGATCTAAGAAAGGATGTGCTGACAATGGAGAGGGTCTAGAGGATGTTTATAAGAATTTTCTTCAGAATTAAAGGGTTAATGCATGAGGAGTATTTGATGGCTCTAGGCCTGTACTCGATGGAGTTTAGAAGAATTGGGGGGACCTAACTGAAACCAACCAAACATTGAAAGGCCTATATAGAGTGGATGTAGAGAGGATGTTACAATAGTGGGATAGTGTAGGACCAGAAGGAACACAGCCTCACAACAGAAGCATCTCCCTTTAGAACAGAGTTGAGGAGGATTTTTTTTAACAGCCAGAAGGTGGTGAATCCATGCAATTGATCGCCACAGACAGCTGTGGAGGCCAAGTTACTGGGTAATATTTAAAGCAGAGATTGATAGGCTCTTAATTAATAAGGGCATCAAAGGTTATGGGGACAAGTCAGGAGAATGCTGTTGAGAGGGAAATTAAATCAGCCATGATCAAAAAGCACACCAGACTCGATTAGCTGGATGGCCTAATTCTGCTCCAGTATCTTATGGTAACATGGCTACAGTGGATGCCATCTACCTGACCTAACATGTATCTCTGGTGCATAAAGGAGGCTCAAGAAATTCGGTATGTCCCCATCGACCCTTACCAATTTTATCAATGTTCCATAAAAAGCATCCTATCTGGATGCATAACAGATTGGTATGGCAACTGCTCTGCATGTGACCACAAGAAACTGCAGTGAGTAGTGGAAACAGCTTAGCACACTACAGAAACCAGCTTCTGGACTCTGTCTATACTTCTAGCTGCTTCAGTAAAGCAGCCAGCATAATCAAAGACCCTACTCACCCTGGAAATTCTCTTTTCTTCTATCAGGCAGATACAAAAGCCTGAAAGCACATACTCACAGGCTCAAGGGAGCTTGAATGGAGATGAAGGGACAGGTATAGCACTTGGGCTGCCTCCAGAGATAAGTGCTGGGAGGGAGATTAGTGGAGAGGGACGAATGGACAAGGGAATCATGGAAGGATCATTTTGGAGGTGGCAGAAGTTGTGGAGTATGATGCGTTGGATGCAGAGGCTGATGCAGTGGTAGGTAAGGACAAGAGGAACTCCAACACAGTTAAAGCAGCAGGAAGATGGGGTGAGCACGGACGTTCGGGAAAAGGAGGAGGTGCAGGTGAGGACAGCATCAATACTGGAGTGAGAAAAACCCTGCCTGATATCCTGGAAAGGAAAGCCGCATCCTGGGAACAGATACAGTGGCGGTGCAGGAGCAGAGAAAAGGAAATATCATTTTTACAGAGGATAGGGTAGGAAGAGGTATAGTTAAGATAACTGTGGGAATCAGTAAGTATATAAAAAATGTCGGTTGACAGTTTTTCTCCAGTAATGGAGACAGAAAGATCAAGAATGGGGAGGGAGATGTCAGAGAATGGTAAGCGCATGGAATGCATTGCCGGGGGTGGTAGTAGAGGCAGATACATTAAGGACATTAAGACCCTCTTAAATAGGCAGATGGATGAAAGAAAAATGAGGGATATGCGAGAGGGAAGAGCCAGATTAATTTTGGATTAGGTTAAAAGGCTGGCACAACATCAAGGGGTGAAGGGCTTGTACTGTACTGTGCTGTACAGTACTATGTTCTAATAAATACAAATGTTGCTGTGGTTGACGAACCCTTTTATCTTCATGTTTTCCTTGTGGATCAGATGCAAATATTAGCTAAACATACTACAACCTGGGCATTGTCAGCAATTTTGCACAGAAGCATCATCATTTCTTCAAGAGTGAGCAAACTTGGAAATTCCATGCAAGCAAGATAGACTGAAATATCTACCCTTTATAACCTTGTTTATTTTTGGTTGATAACTATTGTGTTTAATTGAGAATGTTCATTATTTTTTCTCACAAGTTAAAACTAATTGTTTTTAAATGTTTTTTGTGTAGGATTGAAAATTACTTCTAGCTAAGATCAAATCTTATACTCTACAAAAAATATTTTTACCCTTACCACACTGAAATAAACACCCCATTATACAAATAAAATAACCAAATCATAAATTATAACTAGACAAACAACAGCATTAATGTATTATAACTTATTTTATCAATAGCCCCAAAGTCTTGGCATAGCAGTTTTCTTAAAGAAAAACATAGATTTTGGTGATGGAAGTCACTTAAGTGCTCCATTTGAACTGGCCAAGCATATAGTTCAGACATGCAGAGGAAATGACTATAAATATAAAAACATTCCTAGAGTTTCATATCTCAAGTTCCAAAAGACAATATCTGTTTCTGAACATTCAAAAAACACATTTTATTTAACAAAATTGTATGAACTTAAGCCTCCCATTTACCTGCTTTGTTCGATATTCATCAATATTTTTACCCAATTAAAAATAAAGTACAATTTCTCTTTAGAGCCTCAGTTGCAGATGCTGCTTCCTTCTCTTGAAGAAACAAACTCTTGACTCCCATTAACAAACATGAACATTTTAATTCTTTATTTTATTATAAAGAACTAAAGTTTACCAAGCATAACAACTCAGCCTAGTTCCAGTTCTAACGACCACACTTCAGCTCTGGATTTACACAGCAGTATTAACAGATTGGTATGTATGCCAATTAATTTCTGTCAGTCAAGACACCTTCTACCCCCACACTTCAGCTCTGGATTCATGCACCAATATCAACAGACTGGTATGTATGCCGATAAATCCTTCTCAGTCAGAAACCAGAGCACATATTAAGGCTGGCACTCAGGTTTCCTGTTGAGACAGTTGAACAGTTTGAGGTACCATCTTTCAGAAAAAAAAATTAAACTGTGGCTCTCTATCTGCCTTCCCAAGTGGATTAAAAGACTTCAAAGGATATAGTAAATAATTTAGTAGGCTCTTAGTATACATAAACAATATTTTTCTTGGAGTGGTCTTTGGGAGTGTCGCCCAGTGTAGATGTGGGGAGCTGAACATTTGGCTCAAGGAGCTTTGACAACAAAGCACAGGTGAGGACCAAGTAAAAATCCTGTTAATCTGTGATCTTTGAATTGTACACAAAATGGTTGCCAGGGCAATGGAATGTTTCTTCTGCAAGACGTAGAAGTCAAGGAACCTCATGATCTCACTGATGACCACATCTGTAGAAAGTGCATCCATTTGTACCTCCTGTCAGACTGGATCAAGGAACTAAAGATGCAGTTGGATTTACTCAGGATCATCTATCATGCTGATGAGTTTTAGTGAAGTAGTGACAACTAGGATGCAGGTTACAAATAGATGAGAAACCAACAGAAGTAGTAAGGTAAGTAGGCACCACATGCAAGGTTCATCTTTGGCCATTTGGCCTAGTAACAAGTAAACCTCATTTTACACTGCTGGGTGAGGGAGTAGGGGAATGACCTTTCAGAGGGCAGCAGCAGTATCTGGGTCAGTGCACTGCGCCTGGCTCTGAGGCAAACAAGGGAAGGGTGAGGTCAGGCAGAGCAGTAGAGATAAGGGACTTGATAGTATGGGGCACAGATACATATTTCTGTGGCTGCAATCAATACTTCAACGTTGTGTTGTAGTGTGCACAGGACATTTGGTGAGGAGAGAGTGAGCAACAAGAGGTTGTGATCCATACAGATATGTAGAAACCATGTATCTGTTCTCTATCCGCTTTGCATTCTGTATTGCGCATTTACTATGTTTATTATGGGAATCAGTCACATGAATGGGGCCGTGGTAAAAGTGAAGGGAATAAGTTATGTATTCTTGCTTATTTCGTTGCAGTTTGGGATTGGCAGAGGTCATATCTTTTGCTAACTGCTGAAATAACACTCAATAATGCTTAATTGTATGATTACTAATTGTTAATAAAAGATCGATTAAAAGGTTCAACTTTTGGAGCAATCACAGGACCTGTGGGGGTGTCATGTAACTCTGTACGATCGCAGGCAAATGGCAAATGTTTTGATTTGATTTTGGATTAGTTTTGCCACTACAGATATCAATCTGTATAAACAGTAACAACATCCTACAAATGGATTTTAGGAAAATAGGTAAAGTTAAAAGCAGGATTTCCAGGGTTATGATGTCAAGATTACTATCCATGCCACGTGCTAGTGAAGTGAAATAATGTTCAATATGTGTTTAAGGAACTGGGGCAGGATGAGTGCTTCAGATTTATGGATCATTGGGCTCTTCTTAGTTGAGTTGGGATCTATACAAACAAGACTGTTTGGATCTGAACTCAAGGAAAACCAATATCCCCACAGGGAGGTTTCTTACTCAGGAGGGTTTAAACTAGAATGGCATGGAATTGGGAACCACAACAGCAGGGCAACAGGTGGTAGGATTGTGGGGAAAACTGAAAGGAAGGATAGCAATGGACAGGCTAATAAACATGGTGGAACTGATGGGCTGAAATGTGTTTATTTCAATGTTAGGAGTATTATGGAATTATAAGGTTGTTGCCACTACAGAGACCTAGTTGTACGATGGACAGGAATAGCAGCTCAACGTTCAAGGTTTTGCTGTTCAGAGGGTGGTAAAAGAGGTTGCACCACTGATAAAGCAGAATTTCACAGCAGTACACAAAGAGAACATACTAGAGGACATATCCACAGAGGTGGAGTCCAGAAGTAAGAAAGGTGCAATCACTCTGATGGCATTATATAATAGGCCCCTTAATGACCACTGAAAGATAGAGGAACAAAATTGTAGACAGGTTATGGGAAGGCACAGAAACAACAGGGTTGTCATAGTGGGAGACTAACTTCCCTGGTACTGATTGGAATTTCTTTAATACAAAAGGCATAGATGGAGCAGGACATCTGTGCATCCAAGAGGGGTTCTTCAAACAGTAGGTATAAAGTCCAACTAGAGGACAGAATATATTGGACATAGTTCTGATAAATGATCCAGGCCAGGAGAACATTTTGAGAACAGTGACCAAAACTTCTTATGCTTTGAGGTAGTTATGAGTAAGGATGTAATTGGATCTTGTAGGAAGATACTAAATTGAGGGAGGGCAAATTACTTCAAAATGAGACAATAGCTAAATAGCATTGATTGGAAGCAGCTGCTGTTAGACAAGGACATCTCAACTATGTGGGAGTTGTTTAAAGACTAGCTGATTAGAGCTCAAGATTGGCATGTTCTGATTAGGAGTAAGGGCAACTATGATAAGGCAGGGAATCCTTGGATGATCTGAAAGGTTCTAAATTCAACAAGAAAGGAAAAGGAAACACACATAAGGTTTAGGATGCTAAAATCCAACTGGGCTTACGTAGAATATAAGAATAGCAGGAAAGTACACAAGCAAGTGATTAGGAAGGCAAAAAGGGGCCATGAAATATCCTTCACAAACAGGATCAAGGAGAATCCCAAGACATTTTTAACTTGCGTTAAGAAAAAGGAGATAAATAAAGTCTGGGTAGGCCCACTCAAGGATAAAACAGGGAGACAGAGTAAGTAGCTGAGGTACTAAATGAATACTTTGCATTGGCATTACTGAAGGATTTGGAAGACAGTGAAAACAGAGTGGGGTATGCTAATGTGCTTTGACATTTTGAGGTTATGGAGGAGAGACTGCTGGGTCTTCTGAAAAACATTTAAGGTTGCTAAGTCTCCAGTGCTTGATGGCATATACCCAGAACATTTAAAGAAGCAAGTGAGAAGATTGTTGGGGCTTTGACAATAATTTTTGATTCCTCACTAGCAACTGACGATGTTCCAGAAGATTGGACGGTAGAAAATGTTGTGCCTTTATTTAACAATGGAGATAACCTAGATATTATTGACCAGCAAATCTCATGTTAGTGGTAGGGAAAACAATATTACATGTATTATAAGCATCTGTAAAAGTAATGCCTGCTTATGGACAGTCAGCTTGGCTTTTGGCAGGGCAGGTCATGCCTTACAAATTTGATTCAGATTTTCAAGGAGGTGACAAAGGAGCCTAATGAGGGTAAGGCAGTGGACACTATTGTATAGATTTTAGTAAAGTATTTGATAAGGTCCCTCATGGTAGGTTGATTCAAAAGATAAAGATGCATGGGATCCAAGGTGCAAATTTGGACTCAGAACTGGCCACAGAAGTCAGAAAGTAGAAGTGGAAGGCTGTTATTCTGGCCGGAGGTCTGTGGTCAGTGGTGATCTATAAGGACTGGTGCTGGGACCTCTTGCTTGTGATATACACTCAGTGTTCACTTTATTAGGAACAGCAGCTTATTATTGCAAATATCCAATCATGCGGCAGCAACTCAATGCATAAAAGCATGCAGACATGGTCAAGAGGTTCAGTTGTTGTTCAGACCAAACATCAGAGTGGGGAAAAATGTGATCTCAGTGACTTTGACCGTGGAATGATTGTTGGTGCCAGAGGGAGTGGCTTGAAACTGCTAATCTCCTGGAATTTTCACCCCCAACACACTCTAGAATTTAGAGAATGGTGGAAAAAATAAAAAATATCTGATGAGTGGCAGTTCTGTGGGTGAAAACACCTTATTAATGAGAGAGGTCAGAGGAAAACGGCTAGGCTGATTCAAGCTGACAGGAAGGTGACAACGACTCAACTCACGCAGTGAGTTGCAGAAGAGCATCTCTGAACACACAACATATCGAACCTTGAAGTGGATGGGCAGAAGACCACAAATGCACACTCAGTGGCCAATTTACTAGGTCCAGGGGGTACCTAATAAAATGATTATTGAGTGCATTTCAATAAGTTTGAATGAACACGTAGGTAGATGAATTAGAAGTTTGTAATTGATACCGACATTGGTAAAAGACTATCAGTGATACACACACAAAATGCTGGAGGAACTCAGCGGGCCAACTCATTGACTGTACCCCTTTCCATAGATGCTGCCTGACCTGCCGAGTTCCTCCAGCATTTTGTGTGTATTGCTCGAATTTCCAGCATCTGCAGACTTTCTCTTGTTTGTGATTTAAGACAATCAGAGAATACAGTGGGATATAGATCACCTACAGATCTTGGCAGAAAGAGTAATCTAGGAAAGTGTGAGGTGTTCCACTTTGAGAGGTCAAATGAAAGGATATAATTAATGGTATACTCTGTGACAACACTGAGGTATAGAAGGATCTTCGGGCTTGGGTCCATAGTTCATTGAAAGTGGCTATGCAAGCAGCTAAGGTGATAGGTGGTATATGGCACAATTCCCTTCATTATTGAATTGAATTGATTTTATTTCTTACATCCTTCACATACATAAGACCATAAGACAAAGGAGAAGAAAGCCATTCAGCCCATCGAGTCTGCTCCACCATTTTACCATGAGCTGATCCATTCTCCCATTTAGTCCCACTTCCCTGCCTTCTCACCATAACCCTTGATGCCCTGGCTACTCAAATACCTATCAATCTCTGCCTTAAATACACCCAATGACTTGGCCTCCACTGCCGCCTGTGGCAACAAATTCCATTGATTCACCACCCTCTGGCTAAAAAAATTTCTCCGCATCTCTGTTCTGAATGGGCGCCCTTCAATCCTTAAGTCATGCCCTTTTGTACTAGACTCCCCCACCATGGGAAACAATTTTGCCACATCCACTCTGTCCATGTCTTTCAACATTCAAAATGTTTATGAGGTCCCCCCTCATTCTTCTAAACTCCAAGGAATACAGTCCAAGAGCAGACAAACATTCCTCACATGTTAACCCTCTCATTCCCGGAATCATTCTAGTGAATCTTCTCTGAACCCTCTCCAACGTCAGCACATCCCTTCTTAAATAAGGAGCCCAAAACTGCCCACAGTACTCCAAGTGGGGTCTTACCAGTGCCTTACAGAGCCTCAACATTACATCCCTGCTCCTATACTCTATTCCTCTAGAAATGAATGCCAACACTGCATTTGCCTTCTTCACCACCGACTCAATCTGGAGGTTAACCTTAAAGGTATCCTGCACGGGGACTCCAAAGTCCCGCTGAGGACCTGAGGAGTAAAAGTCTTCACGTTACGTCTCTGTCTAAATGTGCAATCATAGTAATTTATAATAAATAGAACAGTCAATGCAACATAGAATACACTCAAATCAGCGCGAGTTAATCAGTCTGATGGCCTGGTGGAAGAAGCTGTCCCGGAGCCTGTTGGTCCTGGCTTTTATGCAACGGTACTGTTTCCCAAATGGTAGCAGCTGGAATAGATCATGGTTGGGGTGACTCGGGTCCCCAGTGATCCTATGGGCCCTTTTTACACACCTGTTATTGTAAATGTCCTGAATCATGGGAAGTTCACACCTACAGATGCGCTGGGCTGTCTGCACTACTCTCTGCGTACATAACAGGCAGTGATGTAGCCAGTCAGGATGCTCTCAACTGTGCCCCCATAGTAGGGTTGATTATTATAAAAGCAAGGAAGTCATGGTGCAGCTATATGAAGCTAATCAGAACACATTTGGAATACTGCGTGCCATTCTGATTGCCCTATTATTGGAAGGATGTGGAGACTGTGGAAAGAATGAAGAAGAGGTTCAGCAGGATACTGCCTGGATTAGAGAGTAGGCATTATAAGGAAATTTTGGACAAACTTGTGTTGTTCTTCCTAGAGCTTGGAGGCTGAAGAAAGACCGATAGAAGTTTTAAAAATTATTAAAGGCAATAGATAGGGTGGACAGAATCTTTTCCCCCAGGGTAGAAAAGTCAAACAACAGAGAACATGCTTTTAAGTTGGGTGGGTGGGGGGGGGTAGTTTAAAAGCGATGTGAGAGCAAGTTGTTTATGCCAAGAGTGGCAAGTGTCTGGAATGGGTAGTAGTGCAGTAGTGGAAACAGTGGTTTGGTAGAGTTTAAGAGGCTTTTAGATAGACACATGAATATGAAGGGAATTGATACAGAGGAGGACATTTAGTATAAATTGCCAACAACACTGGCACATTATAGTCCAAATGGCCTGTCCAGTGAAGTACTATTTGTCCCTCAATCAATGTCACTAAAAAGAATGCTGACTTAGAAATCAAGAGCAGGAATAGGCCAATTGACCCATCAAGCTTGCTCTACAACTTAATGAGATCATGGCAGATTTGATAATAAACTAACTTTGTATTCCCTTTTACATACAACAACCTTTTACCCTTTGCTTATTAAGCATCTATGTGCCGCTTTATTAAAAACAATCAAAGATCCAGTTTCCAGCGGTTTTCCCAAGGATATAGCCCATATCATAGTCTGACAATCATACATTTGTAATTCAAACAACACACACAAAATGCTGGAACTCAGCAGGCTAGGCAGCATCTACTCTTTTCCTAGATGCTTCCTGGGCTGTGAGTTTCTCCAGCATTCTGTGTGTGTTGCTGGATTTCCAGCATCTTCAGATTTTCTCTCGTTTGTAATTCAAATTCGTGTCCTTTCTCTTAACTAATTTTAAGTCCTGAATTAGCAATTATCTCCAAATTTACACATTTTTTCTGCTATGCTTTGTTTTGGAGCCTTCTTAAAAATTAATTCATAGAATATAGCAATAAGACAAATACTACCTACTGACCTTGCCCCACCATTCACTAAAGCTAGTCTTTTACTTCCACATTCTTAATTGTTAAATTGAGATATTTAACAAATTCATAAATATACTTACTAACTCCAGGTCCACATCCCTCAAGGTAGAAAATTACAAATAATTCACAAGTCAGAATCATACAGCATACACAGAGACATATGCAGTACAACTCTGATACATAGGGATACTTTGGATGAAAATGAAAGTGGGTGGATTCACAGATTTATAGATGACACTGAGATTATCATACTTATCTATACTAATCCCACATCCACTTTACATTCCCCTATACCTTGCTCATTCAAATGCCTGTCAAAATGCTTGTTAACTACACTCTGAAAAATTTACTCCTCACATCTCCTTTAAATCAGCTCCTCCTCAATCTAAAGCTATACCCCAGCTTGAGACACTCCTACTCCAGCTATCCATCTTATTTCTGTCGCTCATGATTTTACACACCTCTAAAATGTCAATTCTCAACCTTTACTACAGGGAAAATAAATCCAGTCCAACCTCTGATAACTTGAGCCTTGTGACCCAAGCAACATCCTTGTGAATCTCCTCTGCACCCTTTCTAGATCAATCCTTTGATAAAACACCAGTTAAACCACAAGTGGAGCAACCAGTTCTGCATGATCACTGTATGGGCTGGAGAATAACGGTAATGAAGGTTGGTATAACTTTCCTTGGAAGGCAGACAAATTTAATTGCATTCTGAATTAACAGGTACTTAAAAATCCTGCTTCTCTAAGGATAAACTGAGACTTTGATTTATGGTAGTTAGAAGGATTACTCTGGTCTTTATAGTGGGTTTTCAACCCACAACTTTCTAACAAGCTAAAGTGCAATCTTAAAGCTGTGCGGCACAGGAGCAGTTACTGATGTTTAATAATTCTTTACCATCTACACTAATTGCTTTTTACCAAGTACTTGGTCCATAGCTTTCTATAGCTTAGTGATTTGAGTGCTTGCATAGATAATTCTTCAGTGCTGTGAGATCATTCTTGAATACCTACACACTCCAGTCAAGGATCTTAGATCTTTTAGGTTTTGATGCTTCTGTTATGGGTAAAAGTATTTTACAATCCATTCTATCTATGCCTCTATCAGGACCCTATTCTGCCTCCTCAACTCGGAGGAAAACAAACCTAGCTTATCCAGTCTCTTCATAAATAAAACACTCCATCACAGACTAAATCCTGTTGGATCCCTTCTGCACTTTCTTGAGTGCAGAAATGTATTGATTCCAGTTAAGCAATATTGAGTACGATGGCAATTCTCTGACCTGGTTTATGTGCCATCACTGATTAACAAAGATTCACCAAGGACAGTGGGCATAAGCTGAAGGCAGCATACCCTACACAAATCATTTCCCTTCAGGATAACAAAGAAGAATGTAATATCAAATAAGCAAAAAATGCTGGAAATCTAACAAAAACAAAATGCTGTAAATACTCCCCATCAACCTGGACATCTCCCTCTGGCCTACTAACCTCTCCAGATATAACGTCTGAATAAAGAAATTTCTCTTCTCAAGTGATATGCTATTCTGCAATTTTGAACAGCCATTCCCTGTCAAGGGAAAAAGCTTTCAGTGTCAACTCCAAGATCTAAAAAACCTTGTTTCAAAGTAATCATTTCTCTTTCTGTTCAACTTCTCTTCTTTCCCACTGCAGCCAAACTTCAATGTGTCCAATCCAAGTATACCACTTTTCTACGTTGTGATCAATAGTCAATCTTTTGCCCATCAACAATTAAAAAAACAAAATGCTTTCTAAGTAATCCCCTCCACAAACTCCAAATGCCCCAAAACATTTTACAGCCAATTAAGTACTGTACTTTGAAAATTATTGTTTTTTTTTAATACAGTCAGCACTTTGGCATAAAAAGCTCCCGCATTTGGTAATGATATATTGACCTGACAAATTTTGGCCAGTATACCTTCAGCAAGCATCTCTTCTAAAATCCACTTATAGAGAGTGTTCCCACAGTGCTGTTAAGTACAGCGCACAAGCAAAGATGAAATGACTGAAATCAACATGGACAATATCAGTATTTCCATGATAATGACTGTCTCAAAATATTCAATTAAATTTGTAAGGTACAACTCAGATCTGACCATGTGAAATAAAAATAGAATGTTGGAAACACGTAGCAGGTCCAGCAACATCTAAGGAAAGAACAATACTGTTAACATTCCAGGTCAAAAGATCTCATCAAGGCTATCTGACCTGAAACAACACCTGTTTCTTCAGCAGATACTGTCTGGCCTGCTGACTGAATTCTAGCACCTTCTGTTATTTCATACAGTCCTATACTATTTTTCTTTGATCAACTCAAACTTTTCCAGATGTTCAAATACTACTCTGCAATAGAATTAAACCTAAGTTTAGTTCTGCTGGTTATGGCTTCCCTCTTTTCAACCTGAACCAACTGGTCCTGATAATCTGCACTTCTGATTAAAATTCTTTACCTACATTTGCTTTCAAAAATGTTAGAGCTTGAGTCTTGTTGCAACACAAAATGAAAAAATACTGGAAATACTCTGGTCAGCAGTCCTGAAACATCTGTTTCTCTTCCTACAAATGCTGCCTGACGTGGTTTTTACTTTAGATTTCCAGTATTGTCAGTTTTTGTTTTCATTTTTCTACTTTATTGTGGTAATTTCCCATAATACGAAATCTAAAATGTTAACCTGTTTATTTATTTTGGGAGGCAAAAGGTTGATGATAAGGGAGTTATTGAGCAGCGCTACTTTAGTGTGACTTTCCAGCGTGATCCTTATTTGTTTTGGTCCAAATAAATAATTGCAAATTGAAACAAAGACCAAGTCTAGCTTCGTTAATGTGACTAGGCGGGACAAAGACCGATCTCCTCGCCACAGTCGTAGATCGCAGGTTACGGACCGCACGGCCTCACTCCCACCATCCCACTAGGGCATCTCTAACGGTTTCAAGGGACATCAGGGGCATTAGCCCTCCCCAAATCCCGGGACGTGGGGCTTGGGAACTGTCGACAGAATAGATCGGGGCCACACGAAGTCGCCGCCGCGCTAACTTAATCCGGCGGCGGGTTTAGGGTGGGGTTTATAAATGAGATTCCCACAAAGAGGGACTGGCTTCATGCTGGGCCACTGGGCGACCGAGACCATCGCCCTCGCACAACGCACTCACAACTTCAATGAACTGCTGCAATTCATACCCGTCCACTGGCAACTGACTGGAGAGCCCGGCGAGTGGCGTCCTTCGTTCGCCTCGGTTTATCGCCGCTCCCTGTCGACCGTTATTCCTCTCCCCATCGCCGGTGGAGAACGGCCACGGCCCAGCATCAGGGCAGGAAACGCGCAGTGCGCCTGCGCGCCCGTCACCGCAGCAACGAGGCAGCGCGGCCAGTCTTGACAGGTAGGAGGAAGGGCGGATCGGCCGGTCGGGTCGCGAAGGGGCTGGTCCGGGTCGGGTGGCGATGACCGGGCACCGGCCGCCCCGCAAACGAGGCTCGGCCCCGTATGTTGCGGTGGCTAAATAAAAAAAACAATGTGCGGATCGACACGGCAGCAGCGAGACGGAGCTTTGATGAAGAACCTTCCAGATGCGTCCCGCTTACCCGATGACTGCCGCTCGAGCTCGCACGGGGTTGGCGGCGCCGTTGTCCTAGCGCCCGCGCTGCTCGCATCCAATCAGGGTGGCCGCCCGAGCGAACCTTGACTCATCAGATGCCGACTGGATCCATGACACCCCCTTGATCCGACGCTCCCCGCTTTTCCGAGCTGCGCTGTTCGCTCAGCGGTGCTGCTTCTTGCAACGCTGCATCAGTCTTTCCATTTTGTTATGTTCGAAATAGTCTTATCGTAATCTAATGCATTTTCCAACATTTTTTGCTTAACATCTGAGCTTGTACCACGTCCATTTTTCCAGACTGTGTGGGGTCCAGTTTTCTTAATTTATACATAATAATGAGTAACCAGCAGTGATTGTGTAATGGTTGGGAGAGAATAAATCATAAACACAAGAGATACTACAATACTGGAAATCCAAGCAACACACACAAAATGCTGGAGGAAATCTGCAGGTCAGGCAGCATCTATGGGGTTGAATAAGCAGTCGACGTTTCGGTCCGAGCCACCTCCAGCAGGTGTGTGTGTGATAGCTGGACAGTATGTTTAAATCATACATTAAAACAGAAAATGGTTACACTCATCAGGGTAGGCAACACTTGTCATTAGAAACAACATTAATATTTCAGGTTGCCAGCTTTTCATCAAACGAAACGTTTAAGGCAGATGATCAGTCGGCAAGCTACACAAATGGGAGGTGGTGAATGAATTCGGGAGATGAATGCACAGATAAAATCCCGTGTCCAGTAACTTGTATAGCACTTGACTCGTGCTGTCCGTCGCACAAATGTGTGTTGTCCTGTTTACTGCTGTTAATCTGCTTTTTAGGGCACATAATAGCCCTAAAGACTGCACATTAATTTTAACAGTATCGGTTTGTCCATGAAGGACCACTAACATGAAACATTAACTTTATTTCCATCTCCACAGAGGATGTCTGAGCATTTCCGACACTGTTTCTCTTTCAGATTGCTATGGTCTCCACTTTTGTTTCTTCAGCTTGTATCTCACAGTTCCAATTTAAAAAAAATCACATTCAATCTTCTTTCATTATTTCTAATTACATACCTTTTAGCCCAATCGTATGTGCCCTTCTCTGAAGCTCAGAATTCATTTCATTGTGAAGTTTACTCATATGAAAATTTAACACACCAGAACATTAATTGTTTTTTTCTCTTAAAGCCAGAATTTTCTGTTTTACTTCTTCATTTAAAAAAAATCTGTTCATCTGTTATATAATCATTAGCTTACTCACGATTATGTCTAATTGTAAAGAAAAACTGAACTCCACACATGAGACTTCTGGCACAAGTTCAGATGTTAAACAATAAAATATCCCTTAAAATCTTACTAATGTATCAATTAGTAAATGCAAGTTTTTCTGTAAAATTATTTATATACCAAAAGTACAATTTCTAATTTGAAATTCAGGGCAGAACTTTTAATGTGTACCTTTGTACAAAGCCAAACACAAGGAGAAAACCAAGGCTATTTCTGTCCCTGTCCAATGTACATCACCATCACTCTCCTATAATTACACTTGAAATTTGTAATAGGAAAAACATTGAATTTGATTAAAGTGATGCTGAACAATTAGATCCACATACAATTTTTTAGTATATGTTTTTGCACTTTTAAATATCTATTCAATATACATAATTGATTGATTTATTTATTATTATTATTTTATTTTTTTCTCTGCTATGTATTGCATTGAACTACTGCTACTAAATTAACAAATTTCATGTCACATGCTGGTGATAATAAACCTGATTCTGATTCTGAATTTGAAATAGACTCGCATAATATAGTCATATGTTGGGTTTCAAGGGTTTCGAGAAGGAGAATAAGGATATAGAAATTGGGTCTTGGGTAGCAGAATGCATGGTTGCTAATGTTAGATGAAGGAAATAAGGGCTTAATAAAAAGGCCAGAAATGGAACTTGGCAGACATTGTGAAGTGTTATACTGCAGGTCTGGGGGAGGTTACAAACACGGACTTGGATGGACTTCCAACACAAATTTACATTTGGGACATTACTGGACTAAGAGCCAGTGTGAATAGTGGGGAAATAGATCAAATAACTGAGCAAAAGTTAGGATACAGACAATAATTTTGAATTAATTCAAGTTTGGACAGTGGAAATTTAGGACCTGTCCAGGAGAAATCACAATAATTCCAGTCAAGAACATGCCTTTTAAAGAAGACAGATTTAAGTGGTGCCTTTCAAAGACATATGGCATACTCAGGACATTTATTACCAATTAAGTTTTTTTTGAAGTGGAATTACAAGTAGTTACAGGAAATCTGACATTAAATCTGCACACAGGAAGCTCTCACAGACGGCAATGTAATAATGGCAAAATAATCTATGTGGTAATGATTGAGAGATAAATGTTGGCCAGGACTCTGGTTTTTCCCTTTACTCTTCAAAATAGTGACATGAGATCCTTTTATCACCTTCTGAGAGTGGACAGATTTACGTTAACCAAAAGATAACGTGTCTCTCCCGAGGAGATGCAATGACTTGCCAGCTTGGATTATGTCACACTAATTTCTGTTCAACATCCTGAAAAAACATAAATTTGACTTCCTGGAATTTCTTCAGCTTTAATTAAGTGGAAATTTGCTCTTGCAAAAATAAAATAGCAAATAACAATCTGAATTAAATGAGAGCTATGTTTTGCACCAAATGGACAACAGTATAGTGAATTGACACTGGAATTTTCCATGAGGGCAAACTCAGGTTATCCAAAGTAGTGCTCATTCCGCTTCCTATTTTGAAAATGACTATAAATGGCTAATTTTCCTAAAAATAGAATGCTGTTGTACATTAAAATGCTGAACAGTGATCATGAGTGTAAACAATTGGAAATTCGCTTAAATAATTATAGCCTGAGTGAAGTCCTACTTCACATTGCATATTCCACCTTTATGTATGAAAACTAAAACTTCAAAGTATCCATCATTTATGCATATTACGAAGAGCATGCAATCAAGGAGGGTTTTCAGTTTTACCTAATATCGCTGTTATAAAAATGCTTTAAAATATCCAAAGGTATGAGTTTTAATAAAAGAAATAACTTACTAAGAAAACAAAATAAAACATGTTTTCTATTGCACCTAACATCCTGTTTTGGATTAATAGAAATTCACAAAATTTAGATGTACAATTTTTCTGTTGGAGCAGTGCCTAAGATGCTTTTGGCTGGAGTGCATGACTGATGTCACAAAAGTATGAAGAAATGTGGCATAGCACAGATGTACAATGGAAAGTATTCTGATTGGTTGCATCATGGTCTGGTAGGGGAACTCATAATGTATAAGATTGCAAAAGCTTCCAGCTAGTGGTGGACTCAGCCACTTCAATTACAGCACAACTCTGCCCACTGTTGAGGGCATTTATAAGAAGCGATGTCTGAGGAAAGTGACATGCAGCATTAAGGACCCCAACAACTATGTCATGCTTTCTTATTGGGGAGGTACAGGAGTCTGAAGACCCACAATCTCACAGTTCAACCACAAAGTATTTCCCCTACTGCCATCAGGTCCTTGGAGTGACATGAAACACTCTAGTTCTTCCTCAGGCTATATTTTCCTCAACTTGTACTGATGATATACGTTTGTATATATATTTTTGACAATTGTGTTTATAATAGCACAAATACCTTACAGGGAAAAATCAAGTGTACAAGAAAATATTGATGTAATTAATAATTTGTTTCTTCGAAAGACCCTGCAAAACTCCAAGTTAGCACAATTCTGTATGGCAGAATATGAACATTATTATTTATGTTGCAGTGCTAAATTGAAACTTAGTAGTAAATCTAAATTTGAGTACATCTAAATCCATAACAGAAGGAAACACACAGCTAAAAGTAGATTCTTAAGAATATTCCAGTCATAATTTATGCTCTCCAAATAAGACCAAATAATCTCCAAGATCTCATGCTTTATTTGCTTTATTCAAAGAAAAAATATTCCACAGTACTATTGTCTAGCAAACTAAATGATGGCATGACAGAATTAGACAGCACAGCATCCGATAAATTGAAGCAGAGCTCCATTAAAGTGGACAGATTACCAAGTTTGAACATAGAACACACTGTACATTTAGCAATGAAGGCTAAGAAAAGTTTAATAGTTCATTCTGGCTTTAAAAAGCCAAAAGTTTCTGTAACAGTCAACTGAGATAAAACTACAAAGAGAGAAACCAGAAGGTTTCAGTAACTTAATGACTGCCAAAATTACTTTGGATTTCATGTTCTATAAATATAGCCATGATGAAAGCACCAGTGTTTCTGACTGGATGGAAAACCACACTATCCCCAAATGAGCTGTTCCAATAACAACTGTAATTGAATAAAAAAACTACAAGTCTAAGGCATGGACATATACCTCTTTCCATTTCTTTCCTAGACCATAATTCAAAAAATAAAATTATTAAACAAAGACATTAAATTAAAAGTGACTATTCTTGTTTGTGAACACACTGCTCAAGCTTTCTCCAAGTACAATAATTATCTTGTGAATTGCAGTAGTAATGCAAAGTCTTGCCCTTTGTCAATTTATTGCTCCTAAACCCCTTATTAACAGCTTTTGGTTTGACACCTACACTTTAAGAAGAAAGTTATTTTGAAAGCCGTCTTTTAAATATAATTAACATTTGATAATAGGAAACAATATATTTGGGTGGTATACAGTATTTGCATTAACATCCAGATGGGGATCCATAAACAGCATAATGATATACAGATATCAAAAGAGAAAACATCCTGAAATGGTCCTGAATACCTCTGGCACCCAGTAACTGAATGATTTTGGACTAAAGGTCCAAGAGGAGATTACTTGTAACTACTCCTAACATAAAAAATAAGTCACTCAACAGAAAGAGGAAAGTGCAAAGATAGAAGGAACATAAATTATTGGATTTTGTAACCAGGTTTGTTAAAATTCCAAAGTCTGGACAATTTTTGCTTTAATTCAGTTCCTAAAGGTGTTGATCAAATTTGATTAATGGTACTAATTATTTTTTTGAAACAGTTGCCATCCAGGAGCTTTTTCGTGGGCTTAGAACTACATGATTAATTTGCAAAATGTGCTGATCAAAGCAAACTCCTAATGTTGGTTTTATGTACAAGTTCAGCTATACAAATCAATACACAGTTTATGCCTTACATACAACCTCAACTTTGGTAACATGCAGACTGTATTATGAAGTGTTATTTACTGCAATTTCCAAAATTAAATGAGACTCTCAGTTATTGATATACGTCCAATAACTAGGGTTTTGCATATAGTTAACATAAGTACAAAATGAATGCATAAATTATATTTAAATATTAAGATGTTTTGCATATTAATTTTATATCTAAAGGACAAAGCCTCTGAGCAAATAGAAGAGAAACTACAAAGTGATAAAATGCTGAAGCACTGAGCATTCTTTCTCTAGCATGTATAGCATTTCAACTGGCAGACGTTGACTACAGTTGGGCAATGGTCAAGCAAATTGCAGAGGATGGGAGAAAAATCAAGACAATCACTATCTCAGATCACACACAGGAACTGGAGAGTCTCCCCCTTCCTCCCTGCTACAATGATTGCGGCAGCACAATTATCAGCTATGCTGAGCACATGCAGTTTGAGATTTTAAAACGCTTCACATACATGAAACCAGAATTTTGGCTGACAATAATTTCAGTGCACGAATCAAAGAGTTTGTATCTTCACCTGAATATTTTCCCTACTGCTGGACAGCAGGGAAGCATTTCTAAAATTATATGGAAACTCTTCATGTCATATCACATAGTACAGAACATAATTAGAAAGAAACAAAAAAAGATTTTTTATTTCTACCAGCATGCATTTCCTTATCCACAAAACAATATATTTGAAACATGAAATTAGAATGAACATGTAGTATATATTAATCCTATTTAAATTTTCTTTCACACTGCAATATTGATGTTCAATGGTAATTACTTTACCATTCTGCTTAGTTCAATGCAGCACATCCTTGCCCACTGCTGTTAAGTAATGCCACATAAGTTAATGCAAATTTTTAAATCTTCAGTTTTCAATTTATTCTGTTCCAAATACTCTTAGTATGTTAGAAATTGAGAGAAATCAGTGCAATGCCAGACAATTCCTATCGTTTCAGAAGAAAACCAATTATCAAATCACTCAATCTGCAGTTTCTCGTGTAACTGTGCTGGATTTGAAAATACACCTAAAGGTTTGCTGACACATAATTTAAGTGAATTTAGGAAATAAAGGATGACTATGCAAAATGATTTTCTTCAATCACATCTAACTTCTCCAAACTTGAGATGAGGGTCTCTGACAATGATTGCAAGCAGAATGTGCATGGCAAAACCTTAATATTTGTAGAAAAATATTGAAGTAAAAGTAGTAGAAAAACTACAACAATTGTAATCAAATAAATTGTCAGTCATTGTAAATCTGTCTCAGCAGTCCTGTGAAATTGTTCCCTTTTATGGGGCGGGGGGGGAGGTGGAGAAGGACTTCATTTTTAAAGACAAGTTTTTTTTTGTTACACACCCAGCATCTTTTCAATTTAGTCTAGGAAAACTTGCTGTCCAGATTGCAAGTTTTGAAAAACATGGGGAGTAGACTTTCATCGTCAAGGAAGTAGGAGTGGAGATGTGATCTGGCAGAAAGAGTTAGGAAGCTAATCCAGCACATAAGAAAGACCAGTTCAGTATTGGGTGGGCAAGAATTCTAACATGCAAGGCAATATTGAGAGCCAAATGCAAACCCAGGTGACATTGTAACCCATATTTTGGGAAAATATACCATTGTGTATGATGGTTAATTAAGTTGTCCCTTCACCTTTCTGCCTCCATCCAAATCTTCCCAGAAAATAGAAAATCAGATTTGGCAATGGGAATTTTCACAGACTCCATCCAACCTAATGCATTTCATTTTTAATAACTATGCATGGACAAACAAAAAACAAATTCTAGCTTAGTAAATGTGGGAATTGGAAGGTTTGGATACTGAATGATATAACATCATCCATAGCAAAGAAAAAGCAGATTTCCCAGATGTTTTGTGATCAGTTCCAAAACAGTCACCTTTAATTATATCCACTGATAGTATGACTTTTAAAAAATAAATTTATATTAAAAAGAGAATCAATGCCACACATTATTTCAAATTCAGCTAAGAAGCCAAATGTACAAAATTTGATTTTTCCCTTGTTGTCCCCATTCTTTTTCTTGTTGTCCTTGGGAAACAAATTCTTGGAAAACAATACATCGTAAAGCTTACCATTAAAAGATAAAAGTGAATTTCTGAAGAAACCTCTCCAGTTGAAAAATGTAACTGCATTTTAAATAGGTTGTACAGGATAGCAACACTAAAAATTGTTTGCATGCATGTCAATTTAAACCTGTCCTAATCACAACTGATAATGACTCCCATTTTCAGGCAAAGATTGGTAGCAGATAAATTACCAGCTTTTAACGAGAACCTGCAGATGAAAACTGCAGCAAAAGAAATCATCACTACAAAAATGCCGGAAATGGAAAGCGGCAGTAAATTGGAAATGCACAGTCAAGCACAAATATAATCTCAGCATTACAAACTGCTGCTCTAATCATGTTCAACACAAATTAAAAGTTTCACATATTCTCTCCCTAAGAACCTCCTAATTGTGCTGATATGGCTCCCAATTAAAAACGATCACCTTTAGGAACTATTTATTCCCTTTCCTTAAAACCTGACATCTAGTCTCCCAACTTGTTCCCTCACTGAGTGGGCCAATCTTACTTTAATTCAAAAACTCAAAGTTCATTATTTTTTTAAGATACTAGAGCAACTAATTCAAACTTTTAATGTTCATTTTCCTGGTTAACAACATTTTTTTAAGATGATTGATTTACTGATTTGGTTGTGAAAATGGACTACTGCAGGATAATGGGCATTTGGATACTTAGGAAATAAAAGGGTAACACGTAGAATATAGGCAATTTAAAATTAAACAAAAACAGCAGTAAGGAAAATAATGGCAAATGGAAAAGAAGAAAGACTCCTAATGTTTATTTTTAAATAGTTTAACACTGTACATTTTAATATAACATCTCCAAAGACCTTTTAGTAAGATGTACAAATACATAATTAGAAAAGAAACAAATCTGGAAAATTGATGGATAGAGACAGAATTCAATGTAACTGAAATTGCCAGGATTTGCTGGCACTGAAAACTTTAAAAATGTAACAGAAACCATTTTACTAATCTAACTGGCCAAATGGTCATGAACTACACCATAGAACAAAGTTTAGAATTTCATTATACCAGTGCCATTTCAGCAATTACTTCTGTTGCTAGGTTTAAAATTATTGTCTGCTGTAACTATATACACAGCAAACTTTCATAAACTACTGTGCAACAAGAAAGATTTGCTCAAGTTATTTATGGAAAAACCTAACATGTCTGACAGAAAGGAAGTCAAAAGGAGCAGGAGAAAGAAAGCAAATGCTTGAAGGCAAAAGCTAAGATCAAGCGAGCCATGAAAATGTAAACCTGTCAGAACAGCACTCCATGGCTCCATAGACTGCTAAAAAGATATGAAGCTATTCAAGAAATAGATGCCGGTAAAATCTTTCCATCGTCATGGGCAGCAATACTGGTATATATAAGTGAGCAGATAAACTCAAGAAAGGGTTTGTGGCACAGAAATAACTTGTCATACCAGGAAAAAAATATTATAGGAGAATGTAGTGAGTTTCCATGGAAGTGTGATCAAATCATAGCCTCTTCATGCAGGATGCATGAAATTTCATATAAGATCTGTTAGTGATATTTTGAAATCAACTGAAGCAAGACACATCATTTCCAATTTTTAGATTCCAAATACATTAGACTGAAACAAAGCGAAACCTTGGATTGAACACAGAAATGCAAGGGGGACGGGGCAAAGAATGTCTACATTATGGACAGGGGTAAAGATGGCTACCAGTTGATAACACATAGGGAGAGATATAATTAGTTTATCGCATAGGTGAGAGTCATAATACATGGCAAGGAGATTGAAGGAAGGGGGAAATAGAATAGCAGCATGTTTGTCAAAAGGGATGATGAGTGTTGTTGTCATAAATGAAACAAACCAAGACCTCAGATGGACAGTACTGTGCAAAAGTCTTCGGCACATATTATATATATGTATCTAGGGTGTTTAAGACTTTTGTTATGTCATGTATTACATTGTACTGCTGCAAAAAAAAAATTGATTTTGTGCCATTTGTGAGTGATGATAAACCTGATTCTGATTGGGTCTCTATTGTTGACTGAAACAGGGAAGGGGGACAGGGAAAGGGGAATCATGTTTGGGAAAAGAAGGATGATGGGAGAGAGCAGAAAGCACCCCAGAGAGACATTCTGTAATTGTCAATAAACCAATTGTTTGGAATCAAATGACCTTGTCTGGTGTGTCTGCACCCATGCCACACCTCACCCTTGGCACTCCTTATTTTCCACCTATCCCACACCCCTCCCTCTGCACTCCACCTTCACCATTCCCAACATCCCTTACTCCCACCAGATTTACAAACTTGCTCTCTGCTCCACTCTGACTAATACAAAAGGCACCCTATATATGTGCCTAAAGCTTTTGAACAATATTGTAAATAAAACACAGCATGAGGAATCAAGAGGCATTCATCAAGATGGACCGAGATACAGACATGAAATAAAATGGTCAGGATAACCCAATCATGGGGAATGTGGCAAGAATTCTGAAGCTGTTGACAGTAAAATATAAAAAACCTTAAAAGTCTTATAAGCAATTACTCTGCATTATTAAATTTTTAAAAATTAAGAACAGTGTTTATACAACTGGTCAAATTTTAGAAACACTTAGTATGTTGAAAAAGTTGTTCCACTAAAAGAATTATACTAAATAGAAATTAACAAGTTCTGTTAGCAGGGAAATTAGGGTATAGAGAAAAAAATCATATGGCTAAAGAAAATGCAGTGAGAATTTTCTTTGGCTGGGGATGTGGGCATGAGAGTATTCGTGTGCAATTGACTCATCAGACAAAAGAAAAATATTTTGCTTTTTCTGGAATGATGCTAAGGCGTATTGTGCAAAAGAAACAAGATTATAGATTAATACTCCACAATATTCTAGAGCAGCCCATTTTAGAAGTTACAACAGCTGAGCAATTTGGAATGGCATGTGAAAAATCAATAAATTTTCCATTTGCGGGAAATTTAAATCTGATATAAAAATCAGTAAATACCAGGAAATTCAACAGTTCTGATGGTATTTTTATGGGAAGAGAAAACTGAATCAGTGTTTCAGGTCAAAGTGTTTTTGACAAACAGCTGTGGATCTTCAATGTTTCCTTCTCACAAATGTAGTCTGATCTAGTGTATTTCCAGCATTTTCTGTTTTTACCTTGGAATGGCATATGGCTCGTCACCATCGTGCATAGTCTCCGGTTTCAGTGGCGCACAAAAATACTTTAATTAATTGTAACATGCTGTTACTTTCCAACAAATTAAAATTAGCTGGAATATACTAAAAACCAATACATGCAATTTACAAATGGAATGAATTCTGAAAAGATGGGAATGTAAGTTGTGCTTCTCCAGCTGTGAGTTTTTTTACCACTCAAAAAAGACACAAGGATCAATAGTCCAACTACTTTTCTAACTATGTAATTAAAACAATTAAAAAGTCTACTTCCTTTACCACTTTCATTACTTTTTCCCTCAAGTCAACTTATTTTGACACACTGTCTAATGCCACTACAACTGATCTGATGTTAGATTTTAGCCTCTACATCTATTCATTACTGACAGTACAACAACAATTATTAGCCATTCTGGATGTACAGGGTACACTGTGGCTGTTAAAATCAAGTAAAAAAGCAGAATCAGCAAGCAAACACCATTCCTCATGAGACAACTGGTTTGCATATCCATAGCAGAAGCACTGGGATTGCCAGCACAGGTTTTAAGGATTCTTGCCATATCTTTAAAGAACTGGAGTGGAAATTTGTCCTACATCACAATATAGTAGTGTATGCATGTTGTACTCCACTTCAAGAAATTCAGTTCCACTGAAATCATTGGAGCCAAATGTGAGCACACATGAATTTATTGCCTTCAAGAGAGGACAAATTTCTACTTTTTCATGTTAATGATGCTGTACTTCTAACACTGAAAACCTAAGAATTTTTTGGGTTACCTTGTAATACTGTTATAAAACCTGCTTCAAACATATATTCTGGATCAGTGCCAGGCCAGTAGCTTTGTATTTAAGTAAATCAATGCAATATAGCACTCTTTTGCACAAATCAGCTAACATCAGCACCTTTATGCAGATGTGGCTAATACTGAAGAACAACAAATATTAACGACTGAATGATATAAAAGACCTACCCTTTAAAACAGGAGCCAAATTGTATGACAGTTGTAAAAACATAAAAAATGTGAACAGGGCAAAAAAGTGTTACTGACTAGTTTAAATATGTATCATTCAGATTAACGATTCTCCAGTGTACCAAACGAGTTATGGTAGTGATGTTACAAATTGTCAATTTGCATGATCAAGCTAAAAAAAATTACAATGAATCATTTTACCTCTACTTGTAACAGTGATGTCCTTCTAAGACCCCTAACCTATACATTCCAGTTGTGCACATTAAAAGCAGAGTTTGGTGTCCAGTTTCAACTGTATGTACTAATTTATAAACATAAGGAATGCTCTGGGCAACTAAAAAACCCCTTGTCCTCAGGAAGTTACGATGAAGTGCAATTGCTTAATGCCATTACTACTTTCATGACGGCTGTCCTCACTAGGACCTAGGAGTGAGCTTTTTGGGAGTGTTTGGTCTCTTATGCTGCCACAGATGGCCGTGGATGATTATTGCGTCCACACAGGCAGATAATGATTTGGCAGGAATGCGACTAAACTGCTTGCGATCTGAGTTGTATTTGTAGAGTCCCTCAATCATTTTCCTTCCAATGTTTTTGGGTCCTATTCCTGCCAACTTAGTGATTTCTTCAGTTTCAGGATTGTAGGTATAGAGTGATCGGAATTGGCAACTGGCGTCCCGGAAAAGGATCAGAAAGTTATTTGCTTCAGAATTTTCCATTTCCTAAAAATACAAAAATATAGCCATAAGAATACATTTTTGAAAGAACCTTTGAATATATTGTATTACAAAAATATTGATCAACTTTTTCTACAAACACAGTGAGGCAAGGTCACACAACAATGCTCTTTGTACGAAGAGGAACCTGTCTGCACATTAAACTAAATATATGCCTTAGCTAAAATGGCGCAGGAGTTGCACTTGAAGATTTTCAATTCAAAGATCAGACTGTATACATAAAAAAAGACTGTTGAAATTTGGAAAAGGCAAATCATGGGAAATAGCTAAACGTAGCAATATATAGTGTGCTCCACCCACTGCGTTTTTCACACTGTGATGATTTGCAGTAAAATGAATAAGCTTTTTCCATGACCAAAGAAGATACAATTTGAGTGTGATACACTACTTCAGTTCAGCTAGGAAATATGAATGTAAATAGCAATGTGGCACTTGAACTGAGGGGCCTGTGAGGCCATTTCAGAGAGTAGTTAAGAATCAAGCCCATTGTTGAGAACATACTAGCCTGTTCCCTATTGGAACAGTTCTTTTTAAATGATAATTGAGTATTTGATGGCCATCATAATTGATATTAGTTTAATTTTTCCATTTCAAAAATTATTAATATAAAACTCAGTAGAATTTGAACTCAAGTCCATAAATTGCTAGTCCAGTAAGTTAACTATGATATTATTGCATCTAGGAGTTTGAGCTATTAAAATATATAAAATTAGAAATTTGAAATTCCAATCTTACCGCAAGTATTTTGTTCTTCTGATTTTCATTGACTTTCCCAGCTAAACAGCAGTGGGAGATTGCATTATGAATTATATGTTTGTTAGATTTTGCACTGGGTTCTTTGTATAATCTTGGTCCTGTAAAAGTAAACAAGACAAATTAATGTACCGAAAGAACAAATCAAATGTCTCCTTACGTTAAGTCAAAAGGTTAATTTAGTACTATATGAGGATAAAAGGAAGAAATTCTGCTTCTTAAACATAGCTTCTTGTTTTAATTATCCAATGACCACATTCTAAGTAGAAAAATATAATTTGCATAAAAAGAAGAATGTTCATTTGTAGTTATGTCAATCCTGAAAGCAGAGTATTTAAATGAAATATAATGCCTTAATTCCAAAAAAAACTTCGATACATTCCGATCACAAACAAGAGAATATCTGCAGATGCTGGAAATTCAAGCAACACACACAAAATGCTGGAGGAACTTGGCCCGAAACGTTGACTGTTTACTCTTTTCCAGAGATGCTGCCTGGCCTGCTGAGTTCCTCCAGCATTTTGTGTGTGTTGCTTGGATACATTCCAAGTTCAGACTGATGTGCACCCTGGAGGAGAATTTGTGTGTGGTAACACCTCATGAAGTATGCTGCTCTTGTTCTTACTGATATTACAGGGAGTAACTGGGAGCAGGTGGCTAAGAAGCCATGAGTTACTAAAGTCCATTTTTCAGACCATTTGTTCTGCAGTTATGTTGTGCTGGATGCGAAATGAATACACTGTTAAAGTTGATGATGGCCATCTGTCCAACTGGCTACTTTTTTTTAAATCTCAGATGTAATTAAGTTTGCATTTTTCCAACTAATCTGGTCAAAGAAACTCATTTCTATTTTGTCAATAATGGTAAAAATTTGGAAGCCAGCTAGTCAACCACTGGCTGGAGAATACACAACTTCTGCACTGCTCAAGGCCACAATTTTCTCTCCAGTTAATACTTCTGATCTTCAACTATCCCATTCCCCCAAACTACACCCCCAGGATAAGCAAGATTGGGGATTTTGGCAATGCTAGTTGAATGAAAAGAGGAAATGCTTAAGCTTCTATTCGAAAAGGAGTATGATCATCACTTAGCAAATATATGGAAATGAACAATGGTCGATCAAGAAGGAATATTCTCACATCTGACATCACTGAAGCCATTGAAGAAAAGTGCAATAACAGAGCAGCATGATACGAACTAGCAAATCTGCCTTGAATTCAAAGGCAGTCACTTATTACTCTTCCTTCTTTTTGAGAATTCATACCATTTGGACCAAGGCCATCATGAGAACTGGACATGATAGGCGCTGTTGAAATTCAAACTAAGTCTACGTTTTGATCATTAGCAAGTTGAGCTCCACCGGACTTTCATGAACATTATTTGTCATATTGCTAATGAAAATAGTAGATTGATGAGTTGTAATTGGCCAGATTGAATTTGTTCTTCTGTGGACAGATCATAGACAGATAACATTGCACACTGATACTTAACTGTATCAAAAGGTCGGTTGCACATGTATCTGGTTCTGGATTACCATTAGCAGCATATTGTTAGAGATGATACTAGGTTAAGTATTCAGTGCACTGATCTCTTTTTTTGTCAGCTCTGTGGTTGAAGTCCGGCTAAAAGCATGGAGGGAATCTCAAAGGTGTTGGAGATGCTTAATCCACTCTGCATTTCTAGTTGAAGACAAGGGAGAATGAAGCATCTACAATTTTTGCACCATGATTTCAGAATAGGGATGTTCTTTACTTACTTAACTGTACAGTACAATATATGACTACATTTGTCTGGACAGCTAATGCTTGATCAGCTGAGTCAAACATCCTATTCTGGGCTACTTATTCTGCGTGATTCTTTGTAAACTCACCTTGACAACCTTTTCACATGTTGAATGACTGAAAGTAAAAGGCTGCAATGGGAAAACATTACCAAGCTCTATACCTGTGTACTCTGTTGCAGAAGCAACTGATGAAGTTGTTGAGTCATTCTCCCAGTCTTTTTCACCATTCCGATTGGCAGAGCAAGCTGGAGACATAAATCCATCAACTGATTCTGTTCTGGATATTTAAATTAGGAAAAGAATTGTTTTCAATCAATACAGCATACACTTTTACCACCAATGCAACACACTGCAAATAGCAGATGACTTATTTTAGTGAAAAAGTAATCAAGCGTGTTGAAATTTTATTATTCTTTATTCCTTTCAGTATCATAATACATTGAGTCTATTATACAATGATAATCAAGCATAGTGCATAATGAAATAAATTTTACACAATCGTTTAGATCAGTGGTCCCCGGGCCGCAAAGCATGTGCTACCGGGCCGTGAGGAAACTATATGATTTGGCGATATAAGTCAGCTGCACCTTTCCTCATTCCCTGTCACGCACCATTGAGCTTGAATGCACACGAGGTCATTAACCGCGCATCGTCCATGTTAGAGCGGGAAGAAGGTAAACTCCTCAAGCTTGTAAATGACGGCAGGCTGAAAAGTATGTTTGACATAACATCTCTGCCGGCATTCTGGATCAAAGTCAAGGCTAAGTATCCTGAGATAGCTATGAAAGCACTGAAAACGTTGCTGCCATTTCCAACATATCTCTGCAATGAATGTCACGAAAATTAAATTGCGGAATAGACTGAACATAAGGAATCCCCTTTGAGTATCGTTGGCTCCCATCACCCCTTGATGGGACTGTCTCGTTGCAGGGAAACAAGCCCAGGGCTCCCACTGATTCAGTGATATTGGTGTGTTGCAATGATTTTATATGTTCATACGGGGAAAATATGCACTGTGTGTTTAATGTCCAAACGTTACTTAAAATGTTATGATGCTATTGACTTATAAGTGACTTATCACTATAGTCATGCGAGGAAAATATGCGCTGTGCGTTTAATATTAAATTCGTTAAGATAAACCCTTTTAGAAAGGGAATTGAGTGTGTTAGCCACTTATAAGTGACTTATAGTTCTTATCACCTATATTCCGATACAGAATCGTCAAAAACGACTTGTAGAAAAAAAAATCGGCACGTACAACATGCATGCGCACTGGTGCCCGCGCAAGGCTTCATGGTCATGGTAGTCTTCTCGGGGTAAACACAATGTATTTGACGGTTACTCTTGTCCGTTGGCAACCCTACCCTACCCCCCCCCCCCGGGCAGCAAGAATACTGTCAATAATAAACCGGTCCGCACTGCAAAAAAGGTTGGGGACCCCTGGGTTTAGATTGCCTTAGGACGAGTTGCAAAACATTGAGACATTCTATATTGTCTTTTTCTACAGACCATTCTATGCCTTTAAGTGTTTAACTTATCAGAATTCAGCACTCCAAATGTCATTAATAAAAATTATTTGCCCTTAAAGATAGTCAGGCAATTATATTGTTTACTTGAATAATGATAAGGTAACAAGGGAATGTTTGGAAGCAGAGGACTAATTACACCTTTGAAAATATTGCATGTATTTATCCAAGTTGCTTCACCAGTTAGAACATAGAACATTACAGCACCATACGGGCCTTTTGGCCCATGATGTTCTGCCAACCTTTTAAGCTATTGCAAGCTCAATCAGACCCTTCCCTCCCACATAGCCCTCAATTTTTCTTTCATCCATTTGCCCATCTAAGAGTCTCCTAAATGTTCCTAATACATCTGCTTCTACCACCAGCCATGGAAGTGCATGTCATGCACTTACCATTGTGTAAAAAGCCTACTTCAGATGTTCCTCTCCCTCCTCTCCTCAAATCACTTTAAAATTATGCCCCCTCATATTAACTATTGCTGCCCTAGGAAAAGTCACGGGCTATCCACACTATCTATGCCTCTTACCATCATGTACAACTTATCTAGTCACCCTTCATCTTCCTTTGCCCTAGCTCACTCAACGTACCCTCATAAGACATGCTCTCTAAAGCTTCCACATCCTTCCAATAAGGACACCAGAACTGAACACAGCACTCCACAACTGATTACCTGTTCCAAGATTTTAAGATACTTTCCATACTTCATGATTGAAGTGTTTCCTAGTAGTAATTTAGCTGTCTTTTTTGTGACATCATATTCTTCATTTCTTCAGACAATTTTTGTCACAAGTTCACTTTAGAGATTAGGTTAATATTTTAATGTAATGTTTTAAATAGTAACAATGTAATACCTGATCAAATAAATCTATTTTTAGTGATGTTAGCATTGTGAAAGAGTCCTAAGAACCCTTACAAGAGCCTCAATCAAACAAAATTAAATACCAAGCCACAAGTGGGCAAATTAGGACATGCGACCCATTTTCTCAGAGCTACTAAAATCTGTTCCCCAAATATGAAAGCAAGCAATTGTCTTAATGCTAAAGAATTAAGTGCCTAGTATGACTATTCTTACCTGGGAGATTTTTTTCCTGAATGTACACTGTCAGCGTCTGTTGTGTTCAGTGATGCCAAAGACAGGCAGGACACTAGAAAAGAGTGAGCACATGAGTCAACACGAATATAAAACAGCTAAGCAGCAAATTTACTTCTTTAAAGTACTATTCACTTGTTTCTGTGAAAGAGCATTGTCTGAGGGGCAGGGTGTAAGGAAAAACTTAATGTGGTTCCTCCTTGTTATATGCTAAAATAAAATGGAAGACTGTAAGACAAAACAGTGTTAGCTTGGAGTGGGATTGAGAAAGTACAAGAGAACCAGTCCAAAGCGATGTTTTGAGAAAGTTAAGGGAGTACAAGTCTATAGCCATAACAGTGGAAAATGGTGAAAAACATGCTTTTTCAGGGGAAGGTGAGGTCATTGTGAAGGTGCAGGTACCAAATGCATGAAAAAGTACCAGTGTGAGGGGTTTTGAAGGGGCATAAAGGGCACCTTCTTGGTGCAAGGGTGAAGAGACTTTTCTCCTAGGCTAGGTCATGGCTGATGGCTAATAACAGTGCGTCAAGAGTCAGAGTATGTTGAGTCAGTTAGACAGAGACAGTGAGAGAGACAGACAGAGAAAGAAAGAAAAAAAAACAGGCTGTGTGTGAGCAACATTCACAACATGCTGGAGGAATTCAGCAGGTCGGGCAGCATCCGTGGAAAAGATTGGTCGACATTTCGGGCTGGAACCCTTCATCAGGACTGTAGAGGGAAGGGGCAGAGACCCTATAAAGAAGGTGGGGGGAGGGTGGGAAGGAGAAGGCTGGTAGGTTCCAGGTGAAAAACCAGTAAGGGGAAAGATAAAGGGGTGGGGGAGGGGAGGCAGGGAGGTGATAGGCAGGAAAGGTGAAGAAAGAATAGGGGAAAACACAATGGGTAGTAGAAGGAGACGGAACCATGAGGGAGGTGGTAGGCAGCTGGGGGAGGTGGCAGAGTGGAATAGGGATAGGGGAAAGGAGGGGGAGGGAATTACCAGAAGTTGGAGAATTCTATGTTCATACCAAGGGGCTGGAGACTACCTAGACGATATATGAGGTGTTGTTCCTCCAACCTGAGTTTAGCCTCATCATGGCAGTAGAGGAGGCCATGTATGAACATATCTGAATGGGAATGGGAAGCAGAGTTGAAGTGGGTGGCTACTGGGAGATCCTGTCTGTTGTGGCGGATGGAGCAGAGGTGCTCGACGAAGCGGTCCCCCAATCTGCGTCGGGTTTCACCGATGTAGAGGAGGCCGCACCGGGATCACTGGATGCAATAGATGACCCCAACAGACTCACAAGTGAAATGTTGCCTCACCTGGAAGGACTGTTTGGGGCCCTGAGTGCTACACCTGTCCCTACACCTCCTCTCTTGCCACCATTCAGGGCCCCAAACAGTCCTTTGTCGAGCACCTCCGCTCCTCTACTGCCATGATGAGGCTAAGCTCAGGTTGGAGGAGCAACTCCTCATATACCATCTAGGTAGTCTCCAGCCCCTTGGTATGAACATAGAATTCTCCAACTTCCAGTAATTCCCTCCCCCTCCCTTCCCCCATCTCTATGTCACTGTCCCCTCCCCCAGCTGCCTATCACCTCCCTCATGGTTCCGCCTCCTTCTACTACCCATTGTGTTTTCCCCTATTCTTTCTTCACCTTTCCTGCCTCTCACCTCCCTGCCTTCCCTCCCCCACCCCTTTTCTTTCCCCTTACTGGTTTTTCACTTGGAACCTACCAGCCTTCTCCTTCCCACCCTCCCCCCACCTTCTTTATAGGGCCTCTGCCCCTTCCCTCTACAGTCCTGACGAAGGGTTCCGGCCCGAAATGTCGACCAATCTTTTCCACGGATGCTGCCCGACCTGCTGAGTTCCTCCAGCGTGTTGTGAGTGTTGCTTTGACCCCAGCATCTGCAGATTATTTTGTGTTTAGGCTGTGTGTGAGGTTGTCAGATCCATGGCCCCTTCCAAATCAGCTTTCTTAGTGAATGATAAGTATTATTTTGATTTCTGTACTGCTACTACTGTAGACATTTGTTTTTTTCTTCCTGAATTACATTTGTGCTAATTCTAACAAATTGTTTTCTTGTGGTCTTGAACTTTGTTTGCGAATACCTGAAGCTGAACCAGGAAAGAACGTATAACAAGTTTTAACGTAATTTTCATTTACACAGGGATGGGGTAAGACAGAGGGTGGGAGACGGTGAGAATCTGAAAGCAAAACCCATCATCACACCCACCTTTTCACTCCAGGACACTAATGGGTCTTCCGCTGATGTATGGCCTCTTTTGCGTAACCTGTTATCTTTCTACATTGGCAGTTGCACTCAATGACATTAATAAACTCTAAAAATGATTTACGAATAATTGACTCCATCTCCAATGGAAGAAGGTCCTTAAAAATGAAAGCTATTAGTTACCTGCTGATGACCTAACAGGTGTTCGTGGACTTGATGGATCCTCTCGAAAAGATCTCGGCCGAGCTTTCTTCAGTTTCAGACTAGTAGGACGAGGTTTTATCACATTATCCATGTCCTTCATCAGTTTCAACTGCTTTTTCCTTAGATATTCTTGTTTGATGAATTCTCTGCGTGACCTTTCGTCTTCCTTCCTTTGTCGTTCTTCTTCAGCTTTGAGTCTGTGGAATGTTCAAGATACAAAACACTCACATTTGTCAGCATTCTCTTCACAACCTTAAACTTCAAAGTGCTTCACAGTCGATGACATACTTCTGAATTGAGGCAACTCATCAAACAAGGAACCACAGCAGCCAATATAGATGCAGCAAGTCAGCAATACTTACAGTGAGCATTTAAAAAATGTATTTTCTGAACACTCCAATGAAACTGCCATCAGATATTATACCCAAGAAATAAGATTAAACTTTCTTTTAATATTTCACACCAAAGATGCTATTTCCAGAAGTACACCAATCTTTTACTACTCAAGAGAAGATCAGCTTTGACCCTGGATGACGTAAGGAGCGCCCGGAGGACTATTACCATTGAGGTGACGTAAACAGCACAGTCAGTTGTTAAAGGTGGGTCAAAATTTCATGAAATGGTCTGCTGCTGCCTAGTTCTTCCATTGCATTCAATATATTTGAATCATAGAAACAAAAGCTATGATATTGTGGAAATTAGATCCACTTGATCAGAGCTGCAATGGACATAAATAATGTAATCATTGTTACAAACACAGCCCATCATACAGTTAAATCAGTTGGTAGCAGAGTAATCAACCTGCTAATGGATCCAAAAGAAATAATGCCCTTGAATTTCTTTAAAAATTTTTTTTATCAGTTTGTATTGTTCGCAGGATTCTACAAATTTGAATGACTTCTACAGTTTTATAGTTTAATAAGCAATTCCTCTAATTTATTTTCAGCATTCTCTCAGGCAAGAAATTATTGTATTATTATGAAATAACACAGTGACTTCTTGCCCAGGAGAAACTAGCAATTAGCACAGTGCTATTGCAGCACGGGCGTCGGAGTTTGGAGTTAAATTTCGACGCTGTCTATAAGGAGTTAGTACATTCTCCCAGTGAATGTGTGGGTTTTCTCTGGGTGCTCCACTTTCCTCCTACAGTCCAAAGACAGACTGGTCAGTAGCTTAATTGGTCATTACAAATTGTCCTGTGATTAGGCTAGGATTAAATAGGTGAGTTGCTGTGCAACACAGCTCATTGCACTGATAAAGACTGTTTCGCGCTGTATCTCTAAATAAATAAATATTCGATTATCAAGCCTGACATTAAGGGAGATATTAGTGTGACAGGGGGTTGACGGATGTGGAGCCAACAATGACTGGCCAAATGTGGGCTCAGTGATATAGTAACTCATGGCTTGGGAAGACCTAAAGGACACATACACACATACACTCACATGTAACAGTACTCACTTGTCTCCAAAATAAAACTAACATAATCACATTCTACTATTGTTCTGCAAATCAAACACAGTGATAAAACATTTACATTTAAATCTATTTTATTAATATTTACATGTTAAATCTATGACTATGCAATACCTCGCTTCTTCCTTCTTCTCTTCCATCTCTGCTTCTAACTGCTGTTGTCTGATCTGTTTTTCCTTCTCCCTCCTCATACGTTTCTCCAAGAGCGCGGCTCGTTTCATTGCAATTTCCTCAGCTTTCTGATCATCCTTCAAAAAGAGTGTTTCATGAGGAATTCATGATATTTAGTTTCCATTTCACTTAAACAGATGAAGTTCATACTATTTGATTGTGGAAGAAACAGGTTTACCAGAACACAGTATGGGTATCGCACAAAAACATAAGGTACCTCAACCTCTAATGGTAAATGTCATCTTTTCATGTTAAATCTCAACTTTTACACAATGGTTCCAGAAGACAGGTTGAAAATTGAAAGTGTGGGGATTAATGCCACAACTACTTAAACCAGCTCAACTGAGAAGATTCAGCACCATCATACCCACAGCACTACTCAGCAAGCTCCAAACCCCAGGCCCCTGTACTATTCTCTGCAACTGGATCCTTGACAAGTCATTATGGATCAGTAGTAACATCTCCTCGTCATAGAATCAACTCTAGTGCACCTCACAGATACGTGCTTAGCCTACTGCTCTAGTCTCTCTACACCCATGTCTGTGTGGCTAGGCATAGCTTAAACACCATTATAAATTTGACAACGGAATTATTGTTAGCAGAATTTCAGATGGTGATGAGGAGCAGTACTGTGGTGAGATGATCAGTTAGTTGAGTGAAGTCAAAACAAAACCTTGTACTCGTCAAGAGTAAGACCAAGGAAATGATTGAGGACTTCAGGAAGGGGAAGTCAATGGAACACACAACAGTCATCATGGAGGGATCAGCAAGAAAGGGTGAACCGTGTCAAGTTCCTGAGTATAACCTAGAGGTTAGCACAACACTTTACAGTACCAGCGACCAATATTCATTTGCTGCTACTGTCTGTAAAGAGTTTATATGTTCTCCCCATGACTGCAAGGGTTTCCTCTGGGTGCTCCGGTTTCCTTCCACAGTCCAAAGACGCACCAGTTGGTAGGTGAATTGGTCATTATAAATTGTCTCATGATTAGGCCAGGTCAAATCAGGTATTGCTGGGTGGTGTAGCTCGAAGGGCTCGAAGGGTCTTCTCTACGCTGTATGTCAATAAGAATAAACAAACAATGAAGATCTATCCTGGGCCCAACATATTGATACAATTACAAGAAGGAATGACAATATTTCATTTGGAATTTGAAGAGATTTGGTATGGCACCAAAGACTCTTGTAAACTGCTATCTCTGTACTGAGGAGAGCATTCTAACTGGTTGCAGCTCAAGAGTGGTATGGAGGGGCCAATGCACAGAATCAGGAAAAAGCTGCAGAACATTGCAAACTCAGCCAGGTCCATAATGGGCACTAGCCTTGCTGGCATTGAGGACATCAAAAGGCAATGCCTCATAAGGATGTCATCCATTATTAAGGATCCCCATCACCCAGGACATGCCCTCTTCTCATTGCTACCATCAAGGATGTGGTACAGGAGCTTGAAGAAGTGCACTCAATGTTTTAGGAAAAGCTCCTTTCCCGTCCACCATCAGATTTCTGACTGGACAATGTACCCATGTACACTACCTCACTATTTTCTTTTCTTTGTGCTCGCTCTTAGCACTACTATTTAATTTAATTTATATATATTTCTGATTGTAATTTGTAAATTATTATTTCTTGCACTGTACTACTGCTGCAAAACAACAAATTTCACGACATATGCTAGTGATATTAAACCTGATTCTGAAGATCATTTTGCTATTAAGGATTAGATTTGGTAATGAATTAATAGATATCATGACTTCTGATCACGTCTGTAAATTATGATGCTTTCCATGTCTATTGAGGATAATGTTACTTTCCATTTTTATATATTTCAAACCAGCATGGTAACAATGCCTTGAGGGAATCTTTGCCATAATCCTGATTCTTCAACTATTGCGACCAAAATGTGGGGAAAGGACTGGTAAATTAAAATTCTTCTCTCAATACAAGCAAACAATCAAAGGTGCCCACTCCCAATCAAGTTATTCACCCTGGTCATTTTTTTTTTGTGATTTAGAGCAAACATAGCTTTGCTGTTTTGCGATTAAGCCCGAATTTTTCATGACAAATTCTAGTTCCAACTGTGGTGATAGGTGGATCTACTCCATTCAAGTAAACTGTTAATGAAACTAGAGCAGCTTTGCAATTGCACCCTATAAATATGGTATTGAGAACATTTCAAAAACATGTTTTTGTTTTACATTTTAATCTTGAACAGTGACTGCTGCTTCTAATTAGAAAAGACAGTTGTTAATTTACAGTTATTTGAAAAGATTACTCAAAAGCACATAATTGTTCATCCTCAGTAAGTGATCGCTGGGATATTGGATCATAGAAAGGTAGACCATCTAATTTGTATTTGTTTATGATTGTTCAACTAACCATACATTAATAGAACAATCATTTCAATAGGTAACTGGTTTTAAAGAAACATACAAGATAAATGCAAGATAGGAAATGGGAATGGAATTGGTTGTTCAGAACGTAGGGGGGTTGAAATGTTTCTTTACCAGATTTTAAAAAATAATAATAAGTAATTAATTGGAGAAATCCCTAATCATGTACTTAAGTTTATCAGCTTAGGGCAAAAGTCTTTTTTTTCCATCTTGGATTCTGAAACTCCTCATCAATTCCAACAGACGTTGTAAAGGGCTAAATGAAGATAATGAACTTATGCATTTGAACTCAAGGCTCTTATTGATTTGAGTACTCCTTCGCTTTTCAAGATCAGCACAAATAATGTAGGTATTGACCAAACAAAAAATCAAACAGGATGTGGATGATGTGAGGGAGCATTAAGTAGAAAACGATTAAGTAGAAAATTGGGAAGAATATTCCCTATGAGATTTTCAACAGCATGTGGAATTGAATTGAGATTTTACAGATGAAAGCAGCCCCAAAAATAGACAATATTTAATGAAATTATGACAGCCACTGTCTGCAAAAAACAAGTAATTGTAACTGAAATTACAAAACCAATACATTGGACTGTTATTCATGCAAAACACCACAGCAACTTCAGACATAAGTTGACCTTTGATTAAAGAAGTTGCTGTTGGAGTTGTATCAGTGTCAAAAACATGTGGAAAACTATCAATCCTCACTTGCTTCAGTTAATATTAATTCATACGATTTAATCTAAATAAGCAAAATTATTTGTCACTTACTTTAAAGAAGAATCCACAACACAATTTCTGTTCCTCACAGTGTTCCTTTTCAGCATCGCCATTATTTGCTTCATCTGCTTCTGCTTCTTCTTCTGACAGCTTCAGTTCAGAAAGGGAAACTTCAATTAAGCTTGCCTTTACTGTCCGGTCAACAGGATGTTTTCTTTTGGTTGGAGAGTCTTTAAGAGATTCAGAATTTTCTTTTGGCACTATGGGCACTTGTGAAGTTTCCGGTTTTACAGGCTGCTCATAATCCTCTTTCTCTGCTTTTAAAAGCTTTTCATTTGCCGCTTCACCTTCCTCTTTCTGTGGCACTGCCACCTCATTAGTTGATTTTTCACATGCTGCTTTTGAAGAGTCCTCAGGTTCTTCATCGCCTAGGAAAATGAATGACCTAGTCTGGGTTTGGCTGAGGGCAAACTTCCTGAGATGAGGAAGACGGTCAACAGAACAGGGGGGTGTGAGTACACGATTTAATGCTGTTACCTTTAACTCATTTGGCCTTGTTTTTGAGTTCTTAACGTGAGAGTATGAAGACCTTCTATGAACAGTTTGAGGAGATCGCTGAGTAGAACGAGGCGATTCACCAGAAGAGGAAAGAGAAGGAGATTGTGACCCAGTTGACCGCGAAGAAGACCGAAGCTCTCTTACATGCTTTTGTGGCGATGATGATTGAGGAGGAGGAGGAGGAGAAATTACCCATGCTTGTTGTTGTTGCTGTTGTTCTCTCATCTGCATTATTAATTCCTGCTGGTTTGCCAAGCGTTGCATCTCTTGTTGTAGGGCATGCAAAGCTGTATTCATTTTCTCAATTAGTCTGTTATATTCCACAATGTCAACATCACCCAATGCTTCTTCTGTGGGGCTATTTAAATTCCAGCCAACTTGCTTTCCTGATCCAGCTGTAAAAGTTGAAGACTGAACACCCTCTCTTTGACCATTTGCAGAGTTGCCCATCATTCTAATTGCTTCAGGTTTTAAATAGTCTTTCTCCTCACTGGACCCAGATCTGTCTTCCTGTTCACCAACAGGTTCTTCTTTCACTGTAGAAATGTCATCACCCTTCTTTCTTACTACATTCAAAAAAGCTGTCCTACCCATTTTTTGCCTTTGTCTTGTGAAAACAGCTTCAACCTTCTTCTTTTGAGCTTCAATGGCTCGACGTTTCTCCTCAAGTTTCATTTTAAGTTGAATCATTTCAGATGCCAGCAGCTGAGCAGGATCTCTGGTTAGCTTGTTGGGACTTATCTCAGGTATCTGGCAATTGGAAACCACACCTGGTGTGCAGAGCTCTGAACTCTCTGGAGTGGTCTTTTGGGAACTACTGCTGCTCAACCTGGCATCAGGAATGTTCAACTTCCTAAATTTTTGTTCGGCAAAGCTGGTCATTTTAACAGCAGAACCAGGAGAAATGCTACTTTCAGCTTGTATAGCTAAGCAGTTTGAACCTGAAATTAAAATGTTAGGATCATCACTCTTGAAATCAGAGTCATGAAGTTTGGAAGTATCCTCCATGTCTGAATCCATACTAACTGTGTAATCTCTCAAGGAAAAGTCTTCATCAATCGTTTCCTGAATATCCTCAGACGGAACATGGATCCCTGTGTCCACCTCAGTATTATCAGTCAAGGGACTTGTAGCACCCTTCACCTCAGTAATAGAATCTAAGCTGCAGGTTTGATTCATTTTGGATTTCACAGAAATATCATTAGCATTTTGAACATGTAGCAAAAAACCATCAGCTAGTTGCTCATTTTCAAGTTCTAGATAAGGCTTGTCTACATCATGAATTATTTGTAGAGCCTCTTCAATACTAGGTGGCCCATTGTGATTACCATAGTCTCTGACATCAAAGCAATTTTCCTTTGGTCCATTTGATACTGCATCCCGCATGAATCGTCTTTGCAGAGTGTCCATTGCTGAGCCAGGCCCCTTGGCTGAGCCTTTAGTTGGCTTCTCGTGACTGTGATTAGACAGATGAGTTTCTTCTGTTCCATTACTCTGTCCATTTATTGGCTGCACAGATTCATTTCTAACTGAATGTTTGGGAGTGTTGTTAATGTTTGACATTAGACTGTCATTACTAATTGATCTAATGATCGCCAGGTTATTTTTGGTGGAAGAATCAATGTCATTGTCTGTATCAAAGGAGATATTGAATGACACTGCTTGGGGAAAAGATCTGTTGAAGGAAGAAGGCCTTATATTAAATACTCTTATTTTAAGAAATTGATCATATAACAATACAGTCTAAGCCCTAATCCAAGATCAATCCAACCCTTCCCTCCCACATAGTGCTCCATTTTTCTTTCATCCAGTTGCCTGAGAGCCTCCTAAATGTCCCTACTGTATCTGCCTCTACCACCACCCTCGCAGCATATTCATGCACCTATCACTTTCTGTGGAAAAAAATATCTGCCTCTGACATCCCCCCACACTTTCCTCCCAACACCTTAAAGTTAAGTAGCTATTTCCATCCTGGGAAAATATATCTGGCTGTCCACTCAATCTATGCCTCCTGTCATCTTGTACATCAAGTCAACTCTCATTCTCTTTCTCTCCAAAGAGAAAAGCCCTTGCTCAGTCAACCTATCCTTATAAGGTATGCTCTCTAATCCAGGTTTCATCCTGATAAGTCTCCTCTCCACACTTTCTAAAGTTTCCAGATTTTTCATATAATGAGGAGACCAGAAGATAACATAATACCTTAAGTGTGGTCGAACCAGGTTTTTACAGAGCTGCTATCAAAAATTGATAACCAAATGAACATATGGATAAAGTCCCTTAGTCCTTTAAATCTGGTTCATCACTCAATCCTAGTTGATCCAAATGCTGCCGGCAACTTTGATCCAATCTACCCATGGTAACTTTTCATTTTCTTTTTTTAAATCAAGTATCTGGCATGCCTCTGATTCCACCACTTTTTAAGGAAGATTGTTTCAAGGCCTCATAACCCTTGGAAAATATTGCGGCATCTCTGTCTTAAATGGGCAATCCCTTATTTTTAGACTATGACCGGTACTTCCAGATTCTCCAACAGCACAAAATACTGTCTTTGCATCTACCATGTCAAGACTCCACTGGATCAATTTCACACAAGATAATCCTCAATAAAACGCCTTTTAAAATGTCACTAACCTTTGTTTCTTTTCAGGCCAAGTCCCAGCATAACCCTCCACATAAGACATGGAGGTAGATCGACGCATGCTTCCTAAAAGGAAAAAAATTAAGTAACTTTAGTTATGAATTGAAAATAATCCGACACCCTCAGGACTTTGGTAGTCTTGGAAAGACAAGTGCCTTATATTATTAGATATAAATCCTATTACTACAGCAATACATTTTTAATTTACTTAAGATGTTACACAGAAGTGTAATAAATTTCCACTAAGGTGTTTAAAGGGAGCATGGAAACCAGGGTCCCATTGAATTTAAAGGAAGTATGAGAAACAGATCGAAGCAAGCCTGATCTCAATCAAGATTTTCAAACAATACAAAAGCTGATTATCAGATTGTTACTGTAGGTGCAATGCCTTTTTCATAGACAATGTCAGAATCTCGATCTTTCTGTTAAAAATACCAAATTGTACCTCAAAACTTTAACAGCTTATGGAACAACTAGTATTTCCATATTATTATTAGTCCAAAAAAGAACAACTTAAGGCCCTTTGTAATATGCATTGTATTTTATTCCAAAATAAATTAAATATTAATATAAAATACATCCCTCCTGAATCTCTGTGTAGGATACAAATTCCCTCTGCATGACTTAACTCATCCCAGTTTATTTACAAGCCTCTGTGATTCTAATACTTCTGAATCGAGGCTGTTGTAATCAATCATACTGTTCCTTCTTCTGTCCAGAAAAGTTCCATTAAGTTAGCACAGAGTGACCAAATCGATCACCTTTCTCACTGACGCTCCTCAATTCTGGCTCCCTAACGCCTCCTATTTCCAGTTTTTATTCTCATGCTGAATCGTCTATACAAACCCACTGACTCCTTACATCGGCACCTTCTAGCAGCCCGACAGTTTTGCACAGAATAATATGTTCCACTGACTCTAGCCATCAGGTGTCTTTGGCCATTCGTCAAGAGGAACATATGAGCTGTTGATTCTCCATTATCTTAAGTACCCTCAAACACACAGACCTTTCCAGTATAAAAACACAAATGCTGGAAGAACTCAAAAGAGCAGGCAACATCTGTGAAGACAGAATCTGAGACAATATTTCAAGTCAACAACCTTTCATTAAAACTGGTCAGGCTTGTCATCTGAACTCATTTAATTCAACATTATGCCTTAATTGCAGTTGTAGTTCCTTGAGCTTATGTTGAAACACTAATGACACAAATTAGAGTAGGTGTGTCACATGACCTTAACTCAATGCAATACTTCTGTCATAGACTAACAGATCCTCCATTGCAAGTTTAGCACACACTTTTGCTTTTGCACTGTATAAATAAATCCCAGGATTCATTCACTTTTGTTTCCAAAACAAGACAGTTTTTCAAATTGTTCAGTCACCTTTAGTGATTTGCTGCAAATACTTTGTCAGGTTTCTCTTATTACTACATACATAATTTCTTCACCCTATTAAAACCTTCTCTTTGACCTAATTTGATCAAAATATTCACCCCCCCTCGGAAGTTTTCATGTTTTATTGCTTTACAACATTGAATCACAGTGGATTTAATTTGGCTTTTTTGACACAGATCAACAGAGAAAGACTCTATAGCACCTCAAAAATTTAATGGCTTCTGGAACAACTACTATTTCCATATTATTATTAGTCCAAGAAAGAACAACTTTTCAGCAGGCACCGGAAGGCTTTTGAAGGTACAGGATAAAACGAATGTAGGGAAATCCTGGAGGAAAACTGATGCAGTCTGCAAGACCACTGCACCTAGGGAGAAGATCTGTTTTCCAGCAAGACAATGACCCCAAGCATAAAGCCAAAGCGACAGAGAAATGGCTGAAAAATAACAAAGTTAATGTCCTGGAGTGGCCAAGACAGAGTCCAGACCTCAATCCAATTGAGAATTTGTGACTGGATTTGAAAAGGGCTGTTACTTATAATCCCCATGCAGTCTGACAGAGCTTAAGCAGTTTTGTAAAGAAGAATATGGAAAAATTGCAGTGTCCAGATGTGCAAAGCTGATAGAGACCTATCCACACAAACTCAAGGCTGCCAATGGTGTGTCTACTCAACACTGACTTGAAGGGGTGAATACTTATGCAATCAATTATTTTGTGTTTTATCTTTGTAATTAATTTAGATCACTTCGTAGAGATCCATTTTCACTGAGACAAAAGAGTCTTTTTCAGTTGTTCATCAGTGTCAAAAAAAAGCCAAATTAAATCCACTGTGATTCAATGTTGTGAAACAATAAAACATGAAAACTTACAAGGGTGGGGAATGCTTTTTTCTAGGCACTTTATCTCTCACTGACTCAATGACCATTAATCCTGATTATATCTTCATGGCATGACTTTTACTATATATAGTCAAGTAGTTATATAAATAGATATGTTGCTAGATTTTGTTTCATTTCTGGAGTTCTGATTGAAGGATAGCTCAGCCATGAGCTAACTGAAAGGCAAAATGGGCTGAATGGTTTCTCCCTCTCCTTGTATCATACTGTGGCAATATTGGATAAGCCATTAGTAGGGTTGTGTGTCATACATTGTTCTCAGATGGCTTTTTAAAAAAAAAAAATCAATAAGTGCCAATGCTTTACTTGTACAAAAGACATGATCAAGTACATCTGAATTTGAAGAACTTCAGGGAGTTGAAGAATGAAGTAAAAAGCAATGTTTCAACAATGACTTGGTAAAGAGGATAAGCCATATATTTTCACTTGTGCAAATAAAGCAGATCTCAGACTTAGTTCTTCCTGCAGAAGAGTCCAAATGGTCTCAGAGAATGAATTAAAAGAAGTGAAAATTTTACAATACAACATCAAGCTGGTTAAAATATTTCCTTGCAAATAATTTTCAATACTTACTATTGATACAAATTGTTTGTTCAGGAATACCATTAAAAATATAAACTCCAGAGACCAGAAACAACAAGTTGGAATGATACTTTAATATGAAAAAGCATTATGCATTATTCTGCAAAGATGGGCCAGTTTACTTTATAAATCAAATTTAAATCGAAGCAAACAGTGGTACAAATCAATTACTTAGCATTCAAGTGTTAGTAAAATCAGTGAAATTTGCTCTTTGAACTCATCAGTTTCAGTGGGGATATCTGAACTGCAGCAGAAACAGATGCTTAAGACTCTTTAACATCCATAACAAAGTGAGCCAACTGTTGCTTACAATGGCTGGCCAACATGGTGATCCTGGGAGTTGTGATATAGTTAGTTAGTTAGTAATTTCTAGAATGTCAAAAAATTTCACATCATTCATAATACTCCACTAGATCTGCTGGGGGAAGTGAGGAGATGCCAGGAAATAGAAAGTCAAAAAAGGAAAACAGATGTTGTAAATCTGAAGTGAAATCAAAGAACCTGGAAATTTTCAGCAGATTAGGCTACATTTGCAGAAAGAGAAACAGACTCAACATTTCAGGTCAATGATCCTTCACAACCTAAAATATTAACTCTTTCCACCCCTCTCTCTGCAGATGCTACCCATTTTTGCCACTTTACTTTTATCCCTAGAAATTGATGTGTTAGGGAAGGTTAAGATGGTGGCTCATGTCAGTAAAATGGCAGAAGCTGAGAGATTTGAGACAAATGGAGAGTAAACAATGAGGAAATGTTGATATAAATTAAAGATTAAATAAGAGTTTAGGACAAGTTGAAGAATCAGTCAAGAATAGCGAAGGGCTTTAACGTGCATATGGTTTACCTCAGCGGTCCCGAACCACCGGGCCGCAAAGCATATGCTACCGGGCTGTGAGAAAATGATACGAGTCAGCTGCACCTTTCTTCATTCCCTGTCACGCACTGTTGAACTTGAACATAGGGTTGCCAACTGTCCCATATTTGCTGGGACATCCCGTATACTGGGCTAAATTGGTTTGTCCCATACGGGACCACCCTTGTCCCGTATTTCACCCACTAAGGTAGAGCGTTCCTATGAAACCTTTCGTGCCGAAATGGCGTGAAGCGAAGCAATTACCATTAATTTATATGGGAAAAACTTTTGTGTTCCCAGACCCAAAAAATAACCCACCAAATCATACCAAATAACACATAAAACCGAAAATAAATAACACTAACATATAGTAAAAGCAGGAATGATATGATAAATACACAGCCTATATAAAGTAGAAATCATGTATGTACAGTATAGTCGGGAAGATGAAGGCAAAACTGATTTGTGGGGGGAAAAAATCGGCATGTATGCGCATGCGCACATCACATGCGCACGTCACGCATGCGTACCATGCGCAAGGCTTCATGGTCATAGTAGTCTTTCCTGGGGTAAAGGGTCCCAGGATTTGACTGCTACTTTTGTCCCTTAACTGCAAAAGACATGTTGATACTTTTGTCCCTTAACTGTAAAAGACATGTTTTTTTACCCTAACTGTAAAAGACATGTTGAGATGAGTTTGACCCTACTTGAACACCCCCCACCCCCCCGCCCCCGGTCAGCCGGTCCGCAAGAATATTGTCAATATTAAACCGGTCGGCGGTGCAAGAAAGGTTGGGGACCCCTGGTTTACCTCATAGGGTGGTTGGTCATTGTAATATGAGTGTATTCTGGATCATCTGACACGTTGTGGATGTGTGTGGGCCTTCGTCTTGAAGGAATGTGGGGGTATGGCTGTGAAATGTCCGTACGTATTTGTGAAGTGTTGTATTGTAAATATATTAGCTGCCATGGTATGTTCGGGGGAGGGTGGGTGAGGGGATTTTTGTTTAGGGGTAAGATATAAAACAAAATGGAGGAAAATGTAATGCATTATGTATTCTGTATTGTGTCATTCCTTCAATAAAAATTTTAAAAAACAGTGAAGGGCTCTGGATTTTGTAATTGGGGACAAAATATACAAATGAAAAGAATTTTTGCCAATTTTCAAAAAACACTTGTTCCGCCTCAACCTCAGTCATGCCTCCAATTAAGGGTGCATCAAGCAACCCAATTCCTGTCACTGATCTAATCCAGTTACATCTGCTGGAAGTGTAAAATATGGAGTTTAACACATTTACTGATAGTACTATAGATTTGGAACCCAACAAAAGGAATTCAATTAGATACTGCAAAAGTATGCAACACATTTTTGTACCTGAATCTGAAGGATGTGGTCGGTGTTGAGTATGCCGCAGAGGCAGAAGTGGCTGTGATGGTAAAAATGTTGGACTCCCTTTGCTGGAAAAGAAGCAATTTTTTAGTCAGACTATGAATTTGTTGAGGTAGAAGCAAGTTTTTCCAATACATTCATTGCAAGCAGAATTATAAATGCGTAATTTATACTCATTATATAACAGAAGACTTTTTCTACAGTCTGCTAATTTTGTGTCTCACAAAACCGTCAGTTAACTAAATAATAAGGCATCCTGACAACTTACCAATTCAATCACTGCTATAACCAAGACCAAAAAGGAGCTGAACTCATTAGTACTGCATGAAAATCAACTGCAAGGCTATGTTACTGCAAAATAATATTTTAAGCTCTGAGTGACTGTGCTATCTTGAAAGACCACCCAACTTTTTATAAGAACAAATTTACAGAGGGTCAAATCATGTTAAGATTCCATTCAATGGATTCAAATTTGCATTTGTGCGAACTAAAGAGATGAGATTGCAGCTTGTATCTGTACTGTAGTTGCATACCTTTATCTGATGGCCACGAAGATGTCTGACTTTGCACAATGCTGAACCATACATATTTGGAGTATTATGCATTGAAAATGGACTAACTTTAGTGATTATAGTTTTATCGGGGTTGAGAACATTCACTGTGATGTCTAAGACTCCCGTTTTATATTGATGGGTTTGTGTACTGGCAGGCATCTTCCCTGTCAATAGGAATGGTGTGTCCATTACAATACAGACGCAATTACATTGGTCAGTGACACCTCATCAATCACAAAATTAATGCCTGCCTATTGAGTATTGTTGAGCTGTAGCCAAATATTGCACATAACAGCCATGATGAAATCCAAAAATGTGGTCTTTAAGACAAAATTATTTCAATGAAGCTACAAACGGAAAATAATAAAATTTAAAAGTCATCTTGCTCACTTGTAAAGGATTTTATCTTTTGAAGCACTTACAGGAATTCAATTTCTTTGTTTATATATACAAACTAAGAAATTAGTCTGTGTACATCATTTAATTTAACAGCTCTGCTGAAGCAATTTAATCTGGTTGAAATTAGATTAGCTTTACTTATTTCCTGCTGGAAATATATGCTCTTAAATAATTCAGCAAAATTCTACCTGCAATCAGACTCAGAGTTGGGAGAAGTTTCCAAGAAGCTTTTTCTGGTAGCATTTGATATCAGGAAAGCAGCAGGTTTATTTCTTGTTGTGTGAAGTGGTTCTGCTAGGAATAAAGTTAAATAATTAATACAGAAACAATCAGAAAGCAGAAACAATCACATAGTACTAAGATGAGCTTTTGTAACACACACAAAATGCTGGAGGAGCTCAGCACGTCAGGCAGCATCTATGTAAAAAAGAGTAAACATTCAATGTTTCAGGCCGAGACACTTCTTCAGGACTGATGAGCTTTTGGGTCTCTACAGCAAGCACAAATATACAAATGGTAAACGTGTGTGTTTGTTCTATGTTACCAATAAAGGTATTATCTCCTCTTAGATTCGCGGGGATCTTGTTCATGGGTTAACTCCCTGCATAGTTTACTTGTGTAACATTGGGAGAATCTTCATTATCCTTATTCTTTTAATAGGTCTGTCACACAAAAGCATTTAAATTGGGAATGCTTGACAGTGTTATTTTTCCACAGCCAAGATCAACACATCTCGATGGCAACAGAAAACAGGCAAAGCCATGAATGACCACATCAGGTAAACAGTAAAAGATTGAAAAGAAAATTTCTACCACTGAGTATTCTTTGCATCAGACAATATCTCCAGAAAATGACAACTGAAAACACCATCAACATATCATAGCATCAAACAGTAATATTTACCTTCTAACTGAAAAACCAATCTGGGCTGTACAAAAGGAGGTTTCACAACCTCAAACCACCAAAACAGCTCTGCCATGAAAACCAGATAGTTATTCTGCAAAGAAAAAATAAATATTAAAGCTCAGAAGGATACAGATGTAAAAATTACACATTTTATATAGGAACAGCTGCCTTTCCCTGTTAAAGCACATCCACTGCCCACTGGGGGAATATGAAATACTTGGTTTGGCTTTTGTTCATCACAAACATCATCTAAGCATAAGATCCTCAAACATCAAGAGATAACTGAAGAATCAGTCATTCACCTACAATTAAAACACTTTAACATTTCCCAAGATGGTAACAGGTTACTAAACTAATTAAAACACTTCCCAACTTTTCTATTTAATCAATGAATCGGCCGAACAATTGTTCTGTGCACAGACACTGAATATTGAGAGAATGAATGAATTTCCAAGGGTCCTTTCATATAGAGAATCAGATGACATCACTCAAAAGCCAGTTGAGACTTAGTAATACAGTTCATTCCTCTAGCGAGGGGTAGCCAAGTGTAATCAGCTCTTTCCTTTTAAAGGAAATAATGTCAACATTCATAAACAGGAATTATTTTTACAGATTCACAGATACATGCAAATGTTCAGCTCCAGAGAGTCAAAATCAGTACAACTACCTTTCTCCAAAAAAAAACATTTTGGCTTCATATGTGTTATTCTAAAAAATGTTACAAGCTTGGAATAACAAAATGGAGATAGGGAAAAAATCCTGAATTCAGAATCAGAATCAGATTTAATATCACCGGCATATGTGTGAAATATGTTAACAATATCTGTTAATGACAGGAGTATCAGGAGGGAGAAATGACTGAATATAGTCTAGAGTAGACCACATTACTAATACAACTCCTACTTTAGGCATCTGCTGTTTCTTTTGTCAACATTGGACTATAGAGTACATCTAATTCTTTAAAAAAAAGTTGCCTTTTTGTATCTAATTTCCACAGACTTGTCAAGTTGTAGAACTCATCCCAGTTTATATAGACTTGCCATAACTTTAAAGCAGCTCTTTTGAAATAATACTTCTGAATTACTTATATGAGTGGTTAGTTTCCACTTAAAGCACATTATAAACTTAAATGTAAAATGTTAAATCTTAAATTTCAAATGCAATCTAAAATGTTTCAAACAGGAGATTTATGTATAATACATATAATTATTTTATAAGGTGTAAGAGAAGAATTGCGCATTTGTTAAGACAGATATTAAAATACAGTAATAAAATGCATTGCACCTCTGACAAAATATATTTAAAATGATTTAGACTTTAAGACCATAAAACACCAGAGAAGAATTAGGTCATTTGGTTCCTTGAGTTTGCTCTGTCATTCTATCATGGCTGGTTTATTTTCCCTCTCAACCCCATTCTCCTGCCTGCTCCCTGTAACTTTTGATGCCTTTGCCAATCAAAAACTTATCAACAACCTCTGCTTTAAATACATCCAATGCCTTGGCCTCCATATCCATCTGTGGCAATGAATTCCACAGATTCACCACCCTCTGGCTAAAGGAACTCTTCCTCATCTCTGTTCTAAAGGACGTCCTTTCTGAGCCTGTGTCCTCTGGCCCTACAGTTTCCCTCTCCTCATCTACTCTATCAAGGCCTTTCAATGTTCCATAAGTTTCTAAGAAAATCTTCCCTTATGCCACACCCAATCCTTCTAAACTTGTGTGAGTACAGGCCCAGACCCATCTAATGCTCCTCGTATGTTAACCCTTTCATTCCTAGGACCATTCCTGTGCCAATTCACTATGGATCCCATGCATCTTAATCTTCCGGACAAGTCTCCTGGGTGGGACCTTCTCAAATGCCTTACTGAAATCCATATAGACAGCATCCACAAATTCATCCTCATCAATCACATTTGTTACCTCCTCAAAAAATTCAATCAAGTTCGTAAGACATGGCTGACCCCACACAAAGGCTATGCTGAGTACCGTTAATTAGGCCATAATTTTGCAATTGCTCATAAATCCTATACCTGAGAATCCTCTCCAGTAACTTTCCTACCACTGATGTGAAACTCACCAGTCTATAGTTTCCAGGATTATCCCTGTTTCCCATCTTGAATAACGGAACAACATTAGCTACTCACTAGTCCTCCGGGACCAGGTCTGTGGCTAGGGAAGACAAAGATATTGGTCGAAGCCCCAGCAATCTCACCTGTTGCCTTTCAATAATCTGAGGTAACTTCCATCAGGCTCTGATGATGTATCCACATTAATGTTGTTTAAGAGACCTGACTTTACCTCCTTCTTTATCTCGAAAAACCCATGAAGATGATCCTGGGAATGAAAGGGTTAACATATGGTAGAAAATTTGGTCCTGGGCGAATACATAGAAATGATGTACTTTCGTCCTTCAGGAGGCCAAAAGATTGGATTGTGCTGGGCAAAAGTTATCCCTTGCTCATATGACTGTTTACAGCTCCATACACACCACCTGACCAGTGCTACACTCACAGCCACACTATTACTAGCAGTTCAGTCAAAGTGACTATCGAGCTGTGTCTTATTGTACTCAGCAGCCAAAGTCTCCATAGAGTCACATCTTCATAACTAGCCCATCAGACATGCTCAGCCATTGCCTCCTTGGGGAGAAAGGGAAGGTCCAGCTGACAAGACAGTTAAAGCACCAGGGCAAAACCCAACACCAGAATGATCAGAAGCTGGAAGAAAAGGAATATGAAGAGGGTGAAGAGCCACCAAGTCCAAACTTCAGCAACTAGAGCCCCATGTCAGGCTTCCCTGAAGAGAACTCCACTCTGATTGTACTGCAAGGCAACTTTGATCCTGAAAAGCATTTTCATCATCCCCATAACATCCAGTACTTCCCGCACACTCAATCATAAATCAGTCAGATAAATGCATGGTAATTTAAGACAGTATCTTAGGAACAGTCTTCTATCAATGTGACACCATCAATTAATGCTACATTATACTCCAGTGCTATGAGTTCAAGCAAATCATAGGAAGAACACAATCTTTCTCTTCTATAAACAACCCACTGAAACCCAATTCAATTTTAGCAAGATATTACAGCGAGGAGGAGATATTATCACCAATCCGCACCAGACTGTGGTCTTTTGGTTAGGAAGTCGAAGATCCATTTGCAGAGGGAGGTACAGAGGCCCAGGTTCTGTAGCTTATCGATCAGGACTGTAGGAATGATGGTATTAGACGCTGAGCTATAGAAACTGAACAGCTTCTTGACATTGTCCAGGTGATCTAAGGCTGCGTGAAGAGCTATTGAGATTGTGTCTGCCATAGACCTACTGTGGTGTTAGGCAAATTGCAGTGGATCCAGATCCTTCCTGAGGCAGGAGTTTATTCTAGCCATGACCAACCTCTCTAAACATTTCATCACCATAGATGTGAGTGCTACTGGACAATAGTCATTAAGGCAGCTCACATTATTCTTCTTAGGCACTGGTATAATTGTCGCCTTTTGAAGCAGGTGGGAACTTCCATCTGCAGCAGTGAGAGGTTGAAAATGTTCTTGAATATTCCTGCCAGTTGGTTGGCACAAGTTTTCAGAGCCTTACCAGCTACTCCATCGGGGCCTGCTGCCTTACGAGGGTTCATCCTCCTTAAAGACAGCCTGACATTGGCCTCCAAGACAGAGATCACAGGGTGCAGCAGGGATATTAACAGCTGTAGTTATATGGTCCCTTTCAAAGCAGGCATAGAGGAGTTGAGCTCATCTGGTAGTGAAGCATCACTGCCATTCATGCTGTTGGGTTTTGCTCTGCAGGAAGTCTTGTTGACAAAGTACACAGACAGGTATTTGAAGGTGACTGACAAAAGAACACCAGAAGTAGTATGATAAAACTGAAGAGATAGGAGGAAGAGAAAGAGAATTAGAGAGAACCATGGAGTGGAGGAAGAAAGAAAGAAGGCTTGGGGTTTGGGGGAGAATGAGAGGGTCCTGTGGGGGAGGGGTGAAGGAGGAGGAGGACTGGGAGTGTGGCAGAAATGAGATAGTGATGAGTGTATAAGGGAGAGGGCTTGGATGGAGAGAAAGAGGTCCGGGGGTACGGGGCAAGAAAGAGAGAGCTGGCTGGTGTGGGGAGTGAGAGTTTGGAGGGAGGGAGAATGAGAGGGCAGCGGGAGTGAGGGCGAGTGATGCAGACCGTGTGGAGGGTGTGTGAGAGCAGTGGGAGGGAGAGAGGGGCAAGAGAAGTTCTTCTGTCTTGCACTGTTCCATTCTGCCCTCCATCAATGATGTACCCCAACCTACTACTAGACCCATTACATCCCCCCACTCTATTACCTTAACTGAACTCTCCAACCCAAACACACATGTTTTACTCTGCTCACTCACTCTCTCCCCACCCTACCCCTCCCTCTCAAAGACAATACAGAATTCAAAAATATTGGAACTCTATTCTTTTACAATGCCACTATTAATGCACAGCTGCTGGTTTTATTTTGATGCATGAATAATTGTAATTCATCACAAGAAATTGTTACCAAATGATTTAATAAAACATTATTAAGACCGAAAAGATTTAAATTTTGCTGCAATGTTATGATATTAATAATGAATACTACATTGGACAGAAACGATTTATTACTGAGACCAGTTAATAAACTGGTCAGAATCCTAAAATTTGTTTTATCTTGTTTTAATACTATGATTTTGTACAACTGTGTATTTCAATATTTGCTTTTTGAGCGATAGTCGTTTTATCGAAAAAGGACTGGAAACATTCCTTTCTGGTTTAAAAAGTTTTGTATACATATTGGGTTCAAAAAGGATTTGTATACATTTTGGGTTTTAAAAAAAAGGACTGGTGGGGGTATAAGGAAGTTGAGTAAAGCTGACTGTACATTTTTAAAATAGCTTAATGGGCATACTTCACCTCATTTTCACTATACAACATAACTCAAGATCAAATATGGGGCAATTTCCTTCTGGGCATGTACAATTAGTATGCCACATCGTGCCCTGTAGAACATTCATTCAGTCTTAAACTCATGGTAGTTCTGAAATATCCATAACAAATGCCTCTTAAGCCAGATTGCAGTTACTCAAAATGCACAAAATTTCAACATGATCTTACCAAATGATGTTTTGTTCATAATACATCATTTGCATCATCTGGCTTAATAAAACATTTATGGAAGTCTGTTTTACTGTAGCAGATCTGAAATTCTTGTCATAATTTTACTATCCTTCCGATTCTGTGCCTTTATGATTTTCAAGATTCATTTGACCTGCAATCTGTTCAGCAGCAGATGGCAGGTACACGGTTTCAGCATGTCACCACATTTGCACTCAGAAACAGAGCCTTGTCAACAACTATAAATAAGGTTAGCTCATTGCACGATTAACAAAGCAAGAACCAATGAGACAGAATAGGTAAGATTTCCTGTGCAAAATGAATTCCCCAAGATTTACTGTCAAGATTGTTACTATGGCTCCATATCCTTCAATGTACAATGCAGAAATTCAATTAATATACATAATTAAAATGGGAAGGGAATAGGAAACAAAAAAGCATGAGGCAGACAACTCGGGATTAGATAGAAAGCAAGGCTTATGGGGTGGTAACACAACCAATGAAGACATCAGCCTTTGTTCCAATTACTATGTTTGCAGTGAAGTTCGGCAGTGAAATGCAGTTCCTCCTTTATTTCTGTCTGCAGTCATTAATTAATTCTACTGATTCCTGCTCACACTCACTTTCAAATCATTTTCATGCATAACTTGAACAAAACATTAACACAGGAGAACCGTAATTTTGTTTTAAATTAAGTGCAGAATTAGAAAGCAAATGCTCAGAAAGAAATGGTCTCTACTCAATTTCACACTCTTTGGAAAATCTCATCTAACAAACATGGGACATGCAGGAAAAGTATTAAAAGGTTCCATCTGGTTCTGTCAGCTGTGAATGAACAGCACTCTGCAGTTACCAGGATGAACTATCCATGGACTTTTAACATTTATTTGGGAAAAACTTATAAAAAGATGAGCTGAGCTGCAAATTACATGTGGAGTAAATATAATTATATAGTGTGCTTAAAACAAGACAAATCTCAAATTCAGTCAGGACTGTCAATTTTCAAAAGTCCCCTTGGTTTATCTGCAGATAAACCTCTTTTGTAAAGGAAGGGCAAAATGGAGATTGTGAAAAACGTAATAAGTAAGGCATGCCAAGTAACCATATTTTTCCCAAAGCCATGCACGCGAAATGTCTCACTTTGATATTCTGTCCACAGTATTCATCAAGGAAGAAACATAGCATCCGGGGCTTTTGAAGAAAGGAACTGTAGAGCTCAACAGAAGTTCAGGAAATTGTGACAAAAGTAATGGAAAGGCTCCATATGATAACTGTACCATTTCAGGTAGTGTAGAACAACGTCATGAGATGCTGAACAATTCAATGATATCTGGGATTTCAGAAACAGGAAATTTTCTTACATGCTATTGACAACATGAATAGTGAAGTGTGACCCACAAGGTTCAAACTAGGGCCAACTGAATGGAAAATATATTTGCATTGAAATTGAACACCTTTTATTTCAACTCCATGGAATTAAACGTCCAAACTGTAGCAAGAAGATAAACCATCTTCAACTCTCTCCCACATTCAAGCATGACTGGGAAAAATGCCTGTGAGAGGTCATGGATACTATCAGTTAGACAGGCACTTAAATAAGCATGGCCAAGAAGGAAACAGCCTTAATGAGGGCAATTGGGATTAGTACAGATGGGCAAAAAGGTTGTCATAGACATAGTGGGCAAGAGATCATTTCTGTGTTATATGAATATGCCTAGTGTTGTTGCATTTCTAAAAGAGCTGAGTGAGCAGAAATAAAGGAGAATCAGGAAGCTTCTATATCAGTTTAGTCCCAGCTCATACACAGACAAATGAGCGTGGAGAAGTCAATGTAGTATTCTATCTTTGATTACTTGCATGTGTAAAATGTATCAGCTGCAATGTATAGAAAGGAAATAAAATTATCAACAGCCAGACAAGTAAGCGTTTTAATACTGCATTTGACTGCACAAGCAAATGATGACAAAGACTTGGCAGAGGACATGGAGATGGGATCGGGTGGGAAGCATAGCAATCAGGAGCAGGAATAGACCATTCAGTGGCTCATGACTACTCTGCCATTCAATACCACCATGGATGATCCTTTATTTCAGTACCATATGCCTGCTCTTACAATATGCCCTTTGATGCGTCCAAATGTCTATCAAACTGCTTTTAAATGTATTCAGCATAATGACCTCCGTTGCCTTTTGTGGTAGTCACCACCCTCTGAGTGAAGTAATTTCACCTCATTTCAGTTCCCATTGTCTCACCTCAAACCTGTGAACTTAACCCCTCATTCCAAATCACCCAGTGAAGGACATCATCCAGTGTTTCTAGCCCTGTAAATATTTGACTAAATTTCAATTGGATTCTGCCCTCATTCTTCTAAACTCTAGTGAATACAGGTACAGTCAACCTAATCTCTCTTCAAACAACAATCCTGTCTTTCTGAGATACTTATTAGAACATCTGTTGTGGTTTGTCTTACATCCTGTAAGCTGCTCATCCTTGACTATCTGTCATATTCTTTGAAAATTATAATTGGAATCACTTCCAGCAGAACTTCAGGCAAAAACACATTCCTTGATATATAAGCAACACACATCAAAGTTGCTGGTGAACGCAGCAGGCCAGGCAGCACCTGTAGGAAGAGGTGCAGTCGACGTTTCAGGCCGAGACCCTTCATCAGGACCCTTGGGTCCTGACAAAGGGTCTCGGCCTGAAATGTCGACTGCACCTCTTCCTACAGATGCTGCCTGGCCTGCTGCATTCACCAGCAACTTTGACGTGTGTTGCTTGAATTTCCAGCCTCTGCAGAATTCCTGTTTGTGTTTTCCTTGATATATAATTTGTTTAGTGATGTTAGAGCAGCCGAAAAGGGCTCGAATAATTTTATCTGGATTGTTTAGTAACCAGTACAATCTTCTATGTTGTAGTGTGCTGGGGCAAAGGCATCAACGGGTGATGCCAACAGGCTCAATAAACTGATTAGAAAGGCTGGCTCTGTTATAGGAGTCAAACTGAATACACTGGAGGTTGTGGTAGATCAAAGGACCCTACAGGAAATCCCGGCCATTCTGGATAATGCGTCCCACTCTTTGCATGCCACCTTGGCTGAACAGAGGAACACTTTTAGTAATAGACTAAGACAACTGTGCTGCTCCAAGGAGTGCTATATGAGGTCATTCTTACCCTCGGCCATTTGGCTCTATAATGAGTCAACCTATAGCCAGGGAAGTGATGGCCCACACCTTTTAGACTGCTTGTGGTAATCTATTTTTTATTCATTCTACTTCTCTTCTAATATTTATATCTGTGCACTTGTCATGCTACTGTGACACTGTAATTTCCTTTGGGATCAATGAAGTAGCTATCTACCTATCTATCTAAAGTTAAGGAGTAATGGATCCAAATTTTATACTGGGGGAAAAAATGCAAAAACCACCATAACCTGAAGCAGCAAATATTAAAACATTGTTTTGCAGGATAAAGTTGCCTTAAGTCAAATACATTACCAGGAATAGGGTCACTAGTTTCCTATAGATAGCAATTACTTAAGTGTCCAATATAACTTCACCAATAAATAAACATACTTTTCATGTTCTAAGATAATTAACACACATCAATATGCTTTAATAAATATGTTAAAACATTTAAATGCAACGGAAGAAACGGTATTAGTTAACAGCCAACATCCATTGAATCCAGTGAAATAGAGAAATGTGTTAGATCACTTTGAAAAGACATGTAAAGACTGCTCTCTATTAGAGCAGTGCACAGCAGGGAACTACCAGACACAAGTGGACTGGAGATTGATCACCTTATTTATACAGTGATTAGTCCCTCAATGTGTGCATGTATATAGATGCATTCATTCATAACACTTGAGATGGGCCCCAAAGCTGAATTCACAAGTGCAAGGACCCATAGATAGCAAGTCAGTAGATAACAAGGAATCTATGTACTCTCCCCAAATTGATGGGGGCCATTCATGATATTCTAAAGGCTGACTTCATGTGGTGAGCAGGCATGGACAAGTTACTAAAAGTGCCCTTATTGTATGATGTGCATTTCTGCATGATGTTTATCTCCAATAATATCTATCGCTTGCATTTAGGCAACATTGAATAATGATAACAGTTAAATATCCATACTGGCAGGAAGCAGCCTGAGGGATCCGGAACCTTGCTTTGCATTGTAAACTTAAATTACTTGGGAGAAGGAAAAGAGAGGCCAAGATCCAAGTGTGCTGATAACTCCAAGGTAGGTGGCCTGTGTACTGGGAGTTTGCAAAGCAGCTCTGATAAAGTTATGAGCAGATAAAATTGAGGGTGATACAGTTTAAAGTAAGGTTGTCTATTTGATATTAAGAAAGTTGAAAGTACCATAAAATCTGAAGATAACTGTGGATCACCAGTGCAAAAACTATAGCAAGAATTTCAGAAGCAAAGTTGTGATACAGATGCAACCAAGCATGAAGGCATTTAGATTGAATCGTGGAGTAATATGTCCTGGAATTACTTCAGAAAGCTGAGCCTATTTATTGAATACAGCTGGAAAAAACATTGTTCAATCACTGTAGCATATCTAAACTGTAATTATAGTGGAGTCAAAATTTCCCTCACTATAGTTCAGTGGCTAGGATTTTAAAATCACATTGTTTGAAATGACATGCACTGCCTCCTGTGACAAATAACAAATGCTATGAAACAGCAGTGATACAACAATAGCAAAGACCTGTTTTGGCTGTTTGTCCAGCAGCCAAACTGTGGATTAGTGCCCGACAAAAAGCTGTTTCAACATCACCAAACAAGTACCACAGCAAGAGGTACAGCTTTGATAATGAAATATAGAGAGGACACTGACATCAGGATCGCTGCTGGAGACTGGTATGGAATAGACTGGAAACGACTGCAGAAATGACAAACAGCTCAGCAGGGCTGTCTCCAGAAGCTCTGAGGCAGAATGGCAAGAGAATTACAGGATGCTACCCGATTCCGAAGAAGCTAGGTAAGAACAGGAATAATTTTCTTGACAAGACTTCTTGGTCAATCAACTTTGCTTTTTCACTTTCTACATTTAGCCTCCATGCACAAGATGGTCACGCTAAATAACTAAGTATCAGCACTGCTTCATCACACTGCCCACAGACAAAACAAGACATTCGCAGGGGGCTCCGGAGAAACCTGGACTACTTCCCATACCTTGGGAGCCCAGGATTATAATCAAAATGTACTTCACACCACTTTTTCTCAAATGACCAGCAAACCTTTGATCATTTGAGGAAAAGATCTCAAACTAGACACAAACCTATGCAGCAGAATACCCTGCTCACCTTCGTGATTCTGAGATTCTGAGAATCAGTCCACAGATGAGGAAAGAAGCATACAAAAATAAAATTCTATTAATTTTACTATCGTAACTTCTTAATGAAAACTTCAATTTTACTGCTTCCTCTAAGTACTGGCACCTGCCTAAGGTGCAAACTTACAGAAGTAAAGACGGAATTATACAGTAGATCCCAGTTATTTGTGACACATTGGGACCAGTACAATTTTGTCTAATTAAGTGCCTGCACCAATTAACTGAAGTTTCATGGAAATGGTTAAAAAAGTATAAAAAAGACAGAGTAACAAATTAGGTATTTTAAATGAAATTCAGAACAAATGAGAATACTACTAATAATACATTACTATAAAATGAATGAATGAATGAATTGACTTTATTTCTTACATCCTTCACATACACGAGAAGTAAAAATCCTTATGTTACATCTCTATCTAAACGTGCAATGTGCAATCATAGTAATTTGTAATAAATAGAACAGTCAATGTAACATAAAATACACTCAAATCAGCGTGAGTTAATCAGTCTGATGACCTGGTGGAAGAAGCTGTCCTGGAGCCTGTTGGTCCTGGTTTTTATGCTGCGGTACTGTTTCCTGGGTGGTAGCAGCTGAAATAGATTGACGTTGGGGTGACTCGGGTCCCCAGTGATCCTTCCGGCCCTTTTTACACACCTGTCTTTGTAAATATCCTGAATCATGGGAAGTTCATAACTACAGATGCGCTGGGCTGTCCACACCACTCTCTGCAGAGTCCTGCAATTAAGTTCCCATACCAGGCAGTGATGTAGCCAGTCAGGATGCTCTCAATTGTGCCCCTGTAGAAAGTTCTTAGGATTTGGGGGCCCATACCAAACTTCCTTAACTGTCTGAGGTGCTGCGCCTTTTTCACCACACAGCTGGTATGTATAGACCACGTGAGGTCCTCGGTGATGTGGATGCTGAGGAACATAAAGCTGCTTACCCTCTCAACCCCAGACCCATTGAGGTCAATAGGGGTTAGACCGTCTCCATTTCTCCTGTAATCCACAACCGGCTCCTTTGTTTTTGCCACATAGAGGGAGAGGTTGTTTTCTTGACACCACTGTGTCAGGGTGATGACTTCTTCCTTGTAGGCCATCTCGTTATTGTTTGAGATAAGGCCAATCAATGTAGTGTCATCGGCAAATTTAATTAGCAGATTAGAGTTGTGGGTGGTGACACAGTCATGGCTATACAAGGAGTAAAGGAGGGGGGTAGTACACAGCCCTGAGGGGTCCCTGTGTTGAAAGTAAGAGGGGTGGAGGTGAGGGAGCCCATTCCTACCACCTGCTGGTGATCTGACAGGAAGTCCAGGATCCAACTGCATAAGGCAGGGTCAAGGCTGAGGTCTCTGAGCTTCTTGTCGAGCCTGGATGGAACTGTGGTGTTGAATGCTGAACTGTAGCCCAAGGACAGCATTCTCACATAAGCATCCTTCTCCAGATGTGTAAGGACAGTATGTAGAGCAGTGGTTATTGCGTCGTCTGTTCATTGGCCGTGTCAGTGGGCAAATTGTAGGGGGTCCAGTTTGGGTGGTAGCATGCTGCAGATGTAGTCCTTGACCAGCCTCTCAAAGCATTTGCATATTACTGAGGTGAGTGTGACAGGACATCAGTCATTCAGGCATGTTACCTGGGTCTTTTTTGGTACAGGGACAATGATGGATAATTGGAAGCAGGAGGGCACTCTTCAGTGGGAGAGGAAGAGATTAAAAATGTCAGTAAACACACCTGCCAGTTGTGCTGCGCACATCCTGAGTACTCGCCCTGGGATGTCATCTGGTCCCGCAGCCTTGCAACTGTCCACGTGTTGGAGGCATCTGCATAACTCAGCCTCAGAGATGACCAGGTTGTAGCGGTGGCTTTCCTCGGAGGCTCAGAGTTAGCGACATTGAACCGAGCATAAAAGCGATTGAACTCATCTGGGAGAGGCCACGATGTTGGTGGCACCACAACGTTTGGCTTTGAAGCCTGCAATGGTATGCAGCCCTCGTCACAAGTCACGTGTGCTATTCATTGTGAATTTTGACTCAATCTTGTCTCACAGCCTTGACAGCCTTGTGCAGATCATAGCTGCTTTTCTTGAGCTCTAGCTGATCGCCAGCAATGTAAGCTGTATGTCGCGCGGTAAGTGTGACATAGAGCTTAAAAACTATGTATTAGTTCCTAATAGTTATCTTCAGAGGAATTTACCCAGCGTACACGATGAACAAGATCAGCACAGACACCAAGTGCAAACAATGGACTACCTTCATACAATACGTTTGGCGATTTCATTCTCCAAATCTTCACTTTCATTATAACATTCAAGTTGATTGTTAAGACCTTCAAATTCTTCATAGTTCCTAACTTATTGAAGTAGTGAAGTCATTTCATTTTCATTCCCAGCTGTTTCTGGCCTGAATGCTTGATACCCCAGTGAGCAAGACAGTTCTGAGTATTCTTACTGTTTATTTCTCACCGAGTATCAGAGACAAAAATCACAGCTTTCTGAACAACTGACGCTATCTAAAAACTGTTCGTTTTAAGCACGGTGCAGTGTCTGACGGCCACACAACTGCATGCAACTTATGCTGGTCAGAACCTTTTTAGCAACACTCTCCTGTCCCAATTAAGTGGCATAGTGTCCCAAATAAATGAAAGGAATCCCAGCTATTTTCTCGATTAGTTTTTGTTCCTTAAAAATTTACCCAAATAAGTGACTGATTAACCAATAGCCATATAACCAGAGCCCACTGTATTACAAAAAAATCAGAATTATATCTATGTTCCTTGGAATAATTGAATAATCTAACCCCACTCTACCTGAAGACCAGACTTGGGATCAATCTCTTGGCTGCAGTGTCGCGGGATATTATTTAACATTCAGTATATCATGCTGATTACCTAAAAAGTGTTCATTTTCCTATAGATAATTTTATAAACCTATTCTATTTAAATATTAATTTTCTTTTAAATTCTTTCAGAGTGGATATCACTTTTTTTGCAAATTGTACTGTACCTTGTTGCCAATTTCATGTTCAGTCACCTACCTACAACCTCTGCAAGCTCACCGTACGTTCCTCATAAACAACTAGCCATTTATCTTAGTACCATTAGCAAATTTGCTGGCAATATACACAGACCTCATTCAAGTCATTATTATGTGTTATAAACAGTTGAAGCCCCAGCAGTGATCCTGTGGTAGCCCCCTGTTAAACTAAAAGTGACACTTTTATCCCGACTCTAATTTCTGTTAGTTAGCCATTCTCTCATCCATGACAATATGTATCCCAAACACCTGTATACTCTTATCAGGTGCATTAGCTGGTAAGGAATCAGACACATTGCATATAAAATAATGCAACCCATATATGATGTATCTGTTTCAGGTAGCATTGCTAATTTTTCAGGTTTTCCATCGTATCGATAGACTTTACTGAGTTAGATATGACCAATTGTATTAAATCAAAATGGTTCCCATTTTACAGCCTTACCTATCAGCATTACCGGCAACTGGATTTCCTTGACCTAAACCAGCCATCTGCATTGTTACACTGATTTTCTGTGGTTCTAACAGCTGCAGAGTTCAGATGTGAAGGAAATCAGCACCATGCGATGTCGGTTTTACCTTGATTGATGAAGATGCATAGAGCATGTCCTCGAGTAGAAAGTGGCAGCACTGGTTCAGGTAACCTTCACAAAATTCCTGAATCAATTGCAGATTATACAAGCCATCAGCCAATGACATGGTCTCCTTCAAGCATATATCTGGGACAAGAAAATTACACACTGAATTAATTAAGTGTCACTGATTCTTTCTACCAGTTTTAAGACCATAAGACAAAGGAGCAGGTCGGCCATTCGGCCCATCGAGTCTGCTCCGCCATTTTATCATGAGCTGATCCATTCTCCTATTTAGTCCCACTCCCCCGCCTTCTCACCATAACCTTTGATGCCCTGGCTACTCAGATACCTATCAATCTCTGCCTTAAATACACCCAATGACTTGGCCTCCACTGCCGCCTGTGGCAACAAATTCCATAGATTCATCACCCTCTGGCTAAAAAAATTTCTTCACATTTCTGTTCTGAATGGGCACCCTTCAATCCTTAAGTCATGCCCTCTCGTACTAGACTCCCCCATCATGGGAAACAACTTTTCCACAGCCACTCTGTCCATGCCTTTCAACATTCGAAATGTTTCTATGAGGTCCCCCCTCATTCTTCTAAACTCCAAGGAATACAGTCCAAGAGTGGACAAACATTCCTCATATGTTAACCCTCTCACTCCCAGAATCATTCTAGTGAATCTTCTCTGTACCCTCTCCAACGTCAGCACATCCTTTCTTAAATAAGGAGCCGAAAACTGCCCACAGTACTCCAAGTGAGGTCTCACCAGCGCCTTATAGAGCCTCAACATCACATCCCTGCTCCTATACTCTATTCCTCTAGAAATGAATGCCAACATTGCATTCGCCTTCTTCACCACCGACTCAGGAATTTCTTCAGGAACAAACTAAAGAGTGATCCTCAACACACTGTCTCAAGATTTTGTGCAGCATCTAGACTGGACTGAAGCATGCAATACCCCACCAGGTGCCAGGTTCATTCAAGTTTTCCACATTACTCTTGGTGTTTCTAAAACAAAATTGGGTTGTACATTAAAAAGTTTTGAAGTGGAATCTGAAAGCCAGCCTTTTCTAAGGTTTGTTTGTTTTTCACTTACTTTGTTGGCAAACAGATAACTGAAGTGGAAGCAATGTCCCGGCAGGGAGATTTGCGACTGAATGGTCTGGTGGGGGATGGACCCAAGGTAGTAGTACAGCAGATGAAAATGTTGAGACAGGTACAGAAATTAAAGCAACTTCATTTGGCAGATTAGGCAGGAGCAGGGGAGGGAGGGAGAATTGCCCGAGAGGTTAGGCCATGCTTATTTTAATACAAGAAGCCTCACAGAATACGCAGATTAAGCACACAGGATTGTGATATTATAACTGTTACAGAAACAAAGAGAGGTTGGACAAACTTGGAATGTTTTCCCTGGAGTATCAGGGGCTGAAGAACAACATAATAGAAGTATATAACATTAACAGAGGCATAAATAGGCTAGATCATTTAAAATATCAGAGGGGGAAAGTTTAAAGGAGATCTGGGGCAAGATTTTACACAAAGGGGTAGAAGCCCTGGAATGTGCTGCCAGGGGAGGGGGAGGAAGAGATACAACAATAACCTTTTAGAAGTATTTAAGCAGCACATGAACAAGCAGGAAATGAGGTGATATAGACCATAAGCAGGCAGATGGGATTCATTTAGAATGGCATCATGGCTGACATAGACATTGTAGGCCAAAGGGCCTGCTCCTGTACAGTACTGTTCAGTGTTCTGTGATTTAGGGATGGGAAAGACTGGCAGTTCAATGTTCTGGGCTACAGAAGCCGGATAGTCTTGGAGGGAAGAGAAGAGGGGGAGTTGAGTCTTTTCTAAATTAGGGAGGACATCACGGCAGTACTTAGAGGGGATATTCCTTGGGAATGTCCAGTGAAGCTACATGGACAGAGCATAGAAATAAGAAGGGAGTCATCACTTTGATGGGATTGTACAAAAGGCCCCAACATCAATGGGAATCAGAGAAGTTAACATATGTAGGTAACTGTAGTACTGATGGGGTTGTAATGGTAGTGCTCCTAAGTTCACTAATATTTACTGGGACAGACATAGCATTACGGGCTTAGACGAGGCAGATTTTTTTTAAATTATGGGGCAGGTTTCCTAATATTGTTAAGTTAAGCACTTTAGGACTAGTGACCACAATTCAATTAGTTTTTAAATAGTAGTGGGAAAAACAGTAATACTGGTCCACAGGTTAAATCCTAAAATGGTGCAAGGCTAATTTAGATAGCATTAGACAGGAATTCATAAATGTTGAGTGGAAGAGGCTGCTTACAGGTAAGGGGCTGTCAGGCAAGTGGGCGGCTTTTAACACTGACAGTTGAAGAGTTCAGACCCAATGTGTCCTCGTGAAGAGTTCAGGGCTAGGCTGGCATGATTAGGACACTCTAGATGAAGAGCAATATTGAGACTCTGGTCAGGAAAAATGAGGCATTGTCAGGAATAGGCAGCTGGGATCAAGCAAATCCCTTGAAGGCTACAAGGGATACAGGAGTACACTTACGAAATCTGGGACAGAACATACCTTTGCCAGATAAGGTAAAGGAAAATCCAGTGAGATTCTATAAATAATGAAGAACAAAGGTGTAATCAGGCAGAGAACAGACCCTCTTAAGGATCAGTGTGGTTGTTTATGTGTAGAACCAAAAGGGGTGGGTGAAGTCTTAAAAGAATTCTTCTTATCTATACCTACTGTGGAATAGGTTATGAAAACTTGGCTATGAGAGGAGGGAAAAGAACAGTGATATCCTAAACATATCGGTATTATAAAAGAGGAGGTGTGGGTGATCTGAGGAGCAAAGAGGATAAATCCTGGGACCTGACCATGTTAATCCTAGGACTTTGTGGGAAATAAGGAAAAAATAGTTAGGGTCCTGCGGAAAGTTTTGTATCTTCTTCCACTGTGGGTGAGATAAATGAAATCTGGAAGGTAGCTAATGTTTTATCTTCATTTAAGAAGGGCTGCAGGGAGAAGCCAGAGCAGTGCAGGCCAGTGAGCTCAACATCAGCAGTAGAAACGTTATTGGAGGGGATTCCAAGATAGGACCCCATGTGCATTTGGAAAAACAAGGATTAGGGATAGTCAGCATGATTTTGTGTGTGTGTGAAATAGCGTCTCACAAATTAATGAGTTTTTCGAAGAGATGATCAAGAGGATTGATGAGGACAGGGCAGGCAGAATATTAGCAAAGCCATTGACAAAGTCTCGCATGATAGGCTTGTTCCAATGATGTAATCACATGGGATCCAGGTGAGCTGGCCACTTGGATATTAAATGAGACACACAAGAAACCACAGGGGCTGGAATCCGGAGTACAACCCAGTCTGCTGGAGGAACTCAGTGAGTGGAGCTACAGCTGTGAAGGAAAAGGAATTGATGATGCTTTGGGTTGAAACCCCGCATCAAAAGTGATGAAGCAATAAAATGTGCTTAAAATATTCACAAGCTGTTGCCAGGACTGGAGGGCTTGAGTTATAAGGAGAGACTGGATAGGCTGGGGCTTACAGTATTCCGCTGGAGTAAAGTAGGCTGAGGAATTGTGGAATTGATGAATGTTGATTGCTCGGTGTAATGGACTTTAGGGGTGACATTGTAAAACCATGAGGGGCATAGGCAGGGTGAATGGTCACAGTCTTTTTCCCAGGGTCGGGGAATCCAAAACGAAAGGATATATGTTTAAGGCAAGAGAGGAAAGATTTAAAGGCGACATGAAGGGGAGTTTTTGCCACACAGAGAGGAATGAGCAACCAGAGGAAGTAGCTGGGGTGAAGACAATTACATTGCCGAGAAGATGTTCGGACAGGTTCATGGAGCGGAAAAGTTTGGAGGTTCGTGGGCCCAATGCACGAAAACGGGATTAGCTCAGCAAGGCAACTTGGTCAGCAAGTACGAGATGAAGTTCAAAAGGTCGAAGCTAACTCTTCCTCAGCGGGTACAGACGTGTCTGGATTGAGAACCTCATCTTCCCCCCAGTCCTCACACCACTTGGAGTTTTACACCATTGAACAAAGCCAGTTCACTGTTGCCATGTGATTTAATCATCTGATCTTGCTCACACAGATGTTCTGTCTTTATTTATGATAAGTGCAGTATACAATTTCTCCAATACTCTTCAATGTCTGAACTACAAAGGTATACCCAAACTGTCTAAAAATGGAATTCAGATTGGCTCTCAGAGCAGGAGCTTAGGTGTTGATAGAACTGAGAAATAGGATCACCAGGGGCCACTGGTGCTTTTATTTATGAATCCAATGATGTGCATCCCAGATGGAAAAAAACAGTTTAGGTAAGCACGATTACAGCAGTCTCCGAACGCATTGCTTCCCAAATGAGTCCATTACAGGTATCAGAATAAATTCCTCGATCATGATACCCATTCCAAAACAAAGCCTCACCTTCCATTCGTATAATATCAGGGCAGTAAAAGTGGATCAGGGCAGCCAACGCACAGCCATCGGTGGTATCCTTCAGCAGATTTTCCACTGGTGGGATGCAGGGCAGTTGCTTGGGTAGTGTTTGATCTTTCCGGTAGCGAGCCTATCACCAAATAGAGGCGTTAGACAATTAAATCATACTGCAAATGAGCAGGTGTTTAAAATAAAATATGCTTTTTCCTAAATTAGTAAGATTTACTGAAAACCATGCTTGTACTTCTTGTCATTTGGCACAATAACTCGTGCAATTTCCCCAGCATTTATCACCTATTATACAACATTTTCAGGCAGTAACAAATACAGTGGATAACACAAGAACACAAGAAACAGAAATAGGAGTTGGTCACACGGCTGCTCTGCTTGTTGGCAGATCTTTTCTTTTAACTCCACTTTTCTACATTTGCCCATATCTGCCAATTCCCTGAATATATATAAAAACCTACTGTTCTCTTGAATAAGCTAAACAACTGAGCAAGGTTCTTTTGGGTACAGAATGTGGAAGATTTACTACCCACTGAGTGAAAAGATTTCCAATTATTTGTCTAAAGTAGCTGATCCCCAGTTTTGAGATTGTGTGATAGCTGACTTTGGAAATCCACAGAAAGGGGGAACCACATCTGATGTGTCAAGTCTCTTATGAAACGTGAACATTTCAATGAGGTCATCTCTCATCCCTTTAGACTCTGTTATGGGCAGAACCTGCTTAATCCTTCTTCAACTTTTCAGGATCAGCCTCTTCCCCTCTGCCGTCAGATTTCTGAACGAACAATGAATTTGTGAACACTACCTCAGTATGTTTCCTCTGTTTTTGCACTACTTACTTAATTTAATTTTTATAGATAAATCTTACTGTAATTTATAGTTCTTTTATTATTATGTATTGCAATGTACTACTGCCACAATACAACAAACTTCAAGGCATATGGCAGTGATATTAAACCTGATTCTGACTCATTTGTCAAACTCTCGAATGAAATTAGTGAACCTTCACTGCATCTTCCTTTGAACAGGAACATCAGACTTATACACCATTAGGAGTGAATCATTAGACACAGAAGCAGAATTAAACCATTCCAATCTGCTCTGCTCTTTCATTATGGTTGATTTCTTTCATAATCCCATTCTCCCGTTAAACCCCTTACCAATCAAAAACCTATCAATCTCTGCCTTAGATACACACAGTGACTTGTCCTCCATGGCAATGATTTTACAGATTCACCACTCTCTAGCTGAGAAAATTCCTCCTCATTTCACTGTTAGAAAGAAAGGTGCCACTTTACTCTGAGGCTTTGACCTTAGATCCTAGACATCCTCTCCAAGTCCACTCTATGCAAACATTTCAGTGTCTGGCAGGTTTCATGGAGATCTCTCCTCATCCTTCTGCACACAATATTCTACAGGCAGACTCGCCACCGTTCTATAATTACAGCAACATGTGCCATGCAAGTAATTTAACATTTTACTGGTACAGTTACATTGTCAACATCCATGATTTAACCTACTTGTATGGGTGGCCAATTTCTTAACAGAAGCTGCACCAGCCTCTGCTGGCTTACTGTGACATCTGGCAAGAACACCCATATCTTGTTTTCAAATTCTCTACATACTGTTTACCTTTCTAATTGCTTGATATACCCGGATGTTAACTTTCAGTATTTCATGTACAGATTCAACATGGTCTCTCTGAATGCAAACATCTTGATTTCTCACCAATTAAAAAGACATTCCAGCTTTCCTTTTCCTCAGCCAAAGTGGATGGCCTCACATCCAACAGCATTATATTCCATCTGCCCTTTGACTTAACCTGTCTAGAAATTCTTCAAGGCCTCTCTGCATCCATGAATGTACTTTTGTTTTGCATTTTTGCCTTGTTTTGCAATCTTCCTTTCCTTCTTCACCGTCATATATAATTTACATGTAACTTCTGTTCCGTGTACTGCTGTCTGAATCCAGGCGACTGTGACGTTGTTGCAGTAGCTGCAGGATTTTCTGAAGGCTTTTGACAAGGTGCCGTATTTGAGGCTGCTTAACAAGATAAGAGCCTGTGGTATTCAGGAAAAATACAAGCATGGATAGAAGATTGGTGACTGGCTGGAAGCAAAGAGTTGGAGTAAAGGTGGCCTAGTATGTTTCACTGCCAATGCCAGGATTGAAAGCTTTGTGACCAAGTTTGCAGATGAAACAGAGATAAGTGGAGGGGCAGGTAGTGTTGAGGAAGCAGGGAGTGTGCAGAAAGACTTGGAGATATTGGAAGAACAGGAAAAGAAGTGGCAGATGGAATACAAGAGTATGGTCATGAGTAGAAGGAATGAAGGCAAAGACTATTTTCTAAAGGGGGAGAAAATTCAGAAGTCAGTGGTGCAAAGGGGCTTGAGAGTTCTTGTGCAGGATTCCCTACATGTTAATTTGCAGGTTCAGACGGTGGTAAGGATAGCACACGTAATGTTAGCTTTCATTTTGAGAGGACAAGAATACAAGAGCAAGGATGCGATGCTGAAGCTTTATAAGGATTGGTCAGGCCGTATTTGGAGTATTGTGAACAGGTTTGGGCCCTTTATCTAAGAAATGATGTGAAAAAAACACAGAAAAATCTACAGCACAATACAGGCCCTTCGGCCCACAACGCTGTGCCAAACATGTCCTTTCCTTAGAACTACCTAGGCTTAACCATAGCCCTCTATTTTTCTAAGCTCCATGTACCTATCCAGGAGCCTCTTAAGACCCAGTCATTCTTAAAAGACCCCATGTGGTGGCATTGGAGACAGTCCAAAGAAAGTTCACAAGAATAATTCTGGGAATGAAAGGGTTAACGTATGAGGAGCACTTGACGGCACTGGGTCTGTACTAATTGGAGTTTCGATGAATGAGGGAGGATCTCACTGAAGCCTTTCAAATACTGAAAGGCCTACACAGATTGGATGTAAAGGAGACATTTCCTATAGTTAAGGAGTCTAGAAGACACAGCCTTAGAATTGGTGAATCTATGGAATTCATAGCTGTGGACAGTTGTGGAGGCCAAGTCAATGGGTATATTTAAATTGGAGGTTGATAGGTTCTCGGTCAGTCAATGTATCAAAGGTTACAGGGAGAAAGCAGTAGAATGGGGTTCAGAGCAATAATAAATCAGCCATGATGAAATGGCGGAGCAGACTTAATGGGTCGAGTGACTTAATTCTGCTCCTATGTCTTATGGTATTTGTACACATGACAATAAACTTCAGCTGGAAAAGGACAGCATCCTTTTCACAGTCAACACTGCCACCTAGTGTTGGATCAACAACACTACCACCTGGTATTATAAACAAATTTTGACATGATACTGAACAGAGCCATGACAATGTGGGCTGTAGAAAAATTGGCGGAGAGGTCCGACAGGGATACAGGATTTTGCATTCAGTCATCCTGCAGATAAGTTTAAACCCTACGTAATAGTCTTATATAATGTAGCATCGAAGGCAAATCATAATCATTAAGTGCCTGGCATCAGAATGTATTAACTTTATGATACGTCCCATCATACAATCTAATGCAGGATACAGCACCCGAAACAGAAATAAATTTTTTTAAAGTGTATCTGCAAATTGAGATGTATAAAATTACACTGAAAATTAAATAAACCATAAAAATTTATGTAAAGGAAGCAGAATTTCATTGATATAAGCATTATAAAACCTGTATCCAACTTTTTTAATAAAACAAAGAGGAAGTAAAACTTAAACTGAAATACTCATCCAGCAAGCCTATATTTTGAAATGTTTACTTCAAACTTGACACAGGCTTTCTTTCATTCACCATTTACTATCCTATCTAGTCAATCACTGAAATGCACAAACGTTTGAGAAAGCTGGGATCTGAGAATGACTTAAGTGCACTTTGATACAGAAATATAGTGTCAAGCAGAACTTTGACTGTGCCAGTGGCTTCCTTTATGTGACATGGGAGGCCTACCATCTTCTTATTTCTCTCTGGATCATATTATGAATTGGAATGAGCCAGCTCTATTACATGCCTACTGAGAACTGACCGACTTCTCAACTGATCGATGGATGACAATTCATCACCATAAATGAACTGGAGTATGTGTTTCACTGAGGTCACTATAATGCTGGTTGGGTAAGGCTCAATACCAGCTGGCACATGAGGTAAAAGTGTTGCAGAACTGTCAAAAAAAAAATGTCTTCTTCTCAACATGTCTTTCCAACAATATTGTTGAGCACAGCATTTCAATACAGTGGATTCCAGTAAACTGGGCCACTGGTAATTGGTGCAGCTGGTTATTTGCGACAATTCTTAAAAGAAAAAAACTAATTGAGAAAATAACTGGGATTCATTTTGTTCATTTGAGACACTATGTCACTTAAATAGAACAGGAGACTGTTACTGAACAGTTTCTAACATGTGCGCTTGCTGTGGCTGTTGGATACTACACTGTGCTTAAAGCATACAATTTTTAAATAGCGCCAGTTACATGTGCCTGTGTTCAAAAAGCAGCGATTTTTGTCACTGATAGTTGGCAAGAAATAAGCAGTAAGACTACTCAGAACCGTTTTGCTCACTGCGGTTTCAAGCATTCAGGTTTGATGATGTCAGAAACAGCTGGGAGTGAGAATGAAACAAGTTCACTTCTTCAACAAGATTAGGTACTATGAAGAGGTTGAAGGTACTGACAATCATCTTGAATGTTACAATGAAAACAATGATTTGGAAAATACAATCATTGAAAGTATTGTATGAAGGTAATCCATTATTTGCACTAGGTGTCTGCACTGATTTTGCTAATTTATAATCAAAAGAAAATAGCATATACGATAACAATTGGGAACTAATACGCAGTTTTAAAGTACTGTTGTATTGGTAATGTTCTCATTTGTTCTGTATTTCATTAAAATATATAATTTTGTTACAGTTTGTCTTTTTAATACTTTTTTAACTATTTCCATAAAACTTCATCTAATTGGGCCAAAACATATGATTCCCAATGTGTCCCAGTTAACTGGAATCTACTGGATATGAAAATATATTAAAGTGGTTTGAGATAAAAGTTTTCTGCAAGATCCCAATCCTATGTAAGAATATTGCCCATGTTCTAAAATAAATAGCAGCAAGGAAACTTTGATGGAAAAACTGCCTGGGTACCAGAGAAAGTGACCAAAAGCATATTATCTGCTCCCCAGAACACATTAAGAAATATTGGATATTTTAAGATGAAAAAATCAAAAAAGTCATAAAAATTTAGAAACAACATAGAAACCTTAAATTGCTTAATTTGATAGCTAACCAAAGCTGCACAACAGATTTTGTTGGCAAGGTACTGTACTCAACAGTTGCATCTATTACCAAGTGTTGACATAATTTCCATAGCAAATTATTCAGTGCAAATCATGTCTGCAACAACTAGATTCTCAAATTAGATCGCATAAATATATTGGTGACAACACCCCCTGAACAACATAAAAGAAATAAAAGTCTGTTATAAAGAATATAAGGATAAAATATTTGTTTTAAAACCTAGAGGATAATAACCTTAATGAAGCTATATAATTTGCTAATTTAATGACATCTAAGAAAGTATTATTCCAATGGGGAATTATTTATTATTAAACTCTTGTAAATTACCACTGTAATTTCTTTAGCAATAACTTTTGTATCCATGGAATACTTAGCTCTGCTTCCACCAACACATGATTTTGCATTTGCTAATGGAAAATAAGAAGAAAAGGGACAGACATGTGCAGAGGTAAAATAAAATCCTAATTTTCCAATATCTTTTGTGGATTTTTGACATTGACCTAAGTCAGCCAGTTTCAATCACAGTCCCAACTCTGATGTACAGTGAGGGTGGTGAAAACACAGCCACACATTAAAAAGAAGTGACGTAGAGTGCATAATTGTTTCCCAGTAAACTCTGTTGTCAGAAGAGTATAGCCATGAACAGACCTTTTGGGACATCATGCCTGTACTGACTGTGATTCCAAACTAAACCAATCCTGCCTGCACGTGGTCCACACCCTGTTATTTCTTGCCTGCTTCATTGTTTGGTCTAAATACCTCGTAAATGTTGTTATCATACCTGCTCTGCCACTTTCCAGGTAATATGCTGAAGGCACCTACCTCTCTATATTAAAAAAACTGTCTTGCACATCTCCTGTAACCTTCCCCACCGCACCCACCTTAAATCAATGCCCTCTAGTGACTGATATTCTCAGTATGGGGGGAAAGGTCTCTCACAATCTCCCTGTCTTTGCTTCTCATAAATTTAGTTACCTCTATCAGGATGCTCCTCAGCCTGGGGTGTTCCAGAGAAACAACATTTATTTATTTATTTATTGAGCTACAGCATGAAATAGGCCCTTCTGGCCCTTCAAGCAGTGCCACCCAACAACCCTCGATGTAATCATAGCCTAATCACTACCAACTGGTAAGTCTTTGGACTGCGGGAGGAAACCAGAGCACCCAAAGGAAACTAACATTTTCACAAGGAGAACATACAAGCTTCTTACAGAGAGTGGTGTGAAATGAACCCGGGTCACTGGTACTGTAAGGAACTGTGTAAACCCTGTTGCCCCATATATTTCTCCTTATAGCTACAACAATCCAAACCAAGCAACATTCTGGTAAACCTCTTCTGCACCCTCTCCTAAGTCTCCACATCCTTCCTGTAATGTAGCACGCAATATTCCATTTGTGACTAACCGAAGTTTTACTCATCTCTAATATGATTTCCAGTTGTTATACTCAGTGCCCCAGCTGATGAAGGCCAGCATGCCACACAGCTTCTTTACTTCTGGTGCTGCCACTTTCAGGAGCTGAGGACTAGCACTCCAAGATTCCTCTGCATATCAGTGCTCCTGGGATCCTGCCACTTACTGCTTACTTGGCTTCTGCATATGACACCTCAAAATTCGCACCACCCACTTGCCAGAACAAACTCCATTTTAGAAGAATCCTCTGGTGTTTTAAAATATCCACAATATTTCCCTTGGTTAGTTTAAAATAACTAAGAATTTTAACTGTGAAGAATAGTTAAATCTGATATTTCCTTTACTAAAATAACCTGCACAGTACAAGAACACTTTATTATGACACAAAAGGTAACTAAGAACTATTTACTTAGTGTCACACTCCATCCTCTCTTAGCTCGGTGACAGCCCCACAACTGGTTTTGCATTTTACTGCCTCATTTTCTAAATTTAAAATATATTGGTGTTTTGATCTAATCTATAAAGCATTGTGTATCATGTCAAATCAAAAGAAAAATACCAAAAACTGTCCACAATTTACTAAAATTTAAAAACCAAAATTGTGAGGCTGAAAAAGTATTCATCCCCTTGGTAATTACTGGGAACTTTTCTCAGGTGCAATACTGTTCATTACCTTACCAACGCATCCAATTTGTTGATTAGAAAAATTGGAACATCACCTGAATCAATAACCCCTCTCTCTGTAATGTCCAACAATCTGGTAGATTTTCAACAGACCAAACCAAAACGAAAACAAAATGCATTCAAGGCAAGTGAGGGAAATGATAATAGGGAAGTACAAATCTGGGGAAGGGTACAAGACTATCTCAAAAGCACGGAACAGACCTCGGAGCTTAGTGCAGTCCATCTTGAAAAAGTGGAAAAAATATGAAACCACAGCCACACTGTCTAGGTCAGGTCACACCTCTAAATTTAGCTGCCAGTGGAAAATAACACTTGAAGAGAGGCTACTGTGATGCCTCCTTGTGAGCTGCAAGCAGTTAGTAGCTGCAACTGGAGATGAAGTTCTTTCTTTATTAATCTCTTTATTGATTTAAAAGGAACATAAATATAAACAAGAGGAGAATTATCTCAAATATATATATATATATATCAATAACAATACAAACCAAGATTAAGATAGACATTATCAAAATCATACATATTGTTAAGCTAGTATAAAATATATAATAAAAAAAACAGCAATTCTCCTCTTACCAGTTCATGAATAGGAAAGAAAAAACATTTAATTTTAAATGAAGGAAAAAACCCCACTGCACTATATAAAAAAAGAAACAAAAAAAAAGGGTCTGGGCAGTCCATTTTGAGGATACGACCAAAAAAAAGAAAGACTTTCTGATCAAATCTAAAACTTCGAAAAAAAATTGGAAGAGTAACAAGTGATGAAGTTCATGACTCCACTATCCCTAAGGCCTTGCAGAAAATGGGTATTTTATTGAAGAGTGAAAAGGAAGAAATCTAGGCTAAAGAAAAAAGCATATCCATGCCTATTAAAGACTTTGCAAAGCGTCACATAGAAGATGCTGTAAAGATGTGCAAGAAGGTCTTGCGGTCAGATGAGACTAAAGTGGAACTTTTTAGCCTCAATATTAAGCTTTACATGTGACGTAAATCTAATATTGCACAAGTGCCAGGTAATACCATCCCTACTGTAGAGCTTGGTAGAGGTAGCATCATGCTATGGGGATGCTTTTCAGCAGCAGGGACGGGGTATCTGGTCAGGACTGATGGGAATGCAGCTAAGTACAGAGAGATCCTGGATAAAAACCTGCTAGCCTCTGCCAGAAAGTTTAAACTGGGGAGGAAGTTTGTCTTTCAGCAGCACAGCAACCCAAAGAACACTGCCAGAGCAACCATGGAGTGGCTTCAAATGAAGAAAATTGACGTCCTTGAGTGGCCCAGTCAGAGTGCTGACCTTAACCCAATCGAACATCTCTGACAATACCTCAAGATTGCTGTCCACTGTCACTCTCCAACTAACCTGGCACAGCTTGAGCAATTTTGCAGGAGGAATGGGCAAATCTTGCTCCATCACATTGTGTGAAGCTAATAGAGACTTACCCAAAAAGCCTAAGGGCTGTAATAGCTGCAGGAGGTAGTTCAATCAAATACTGAACTAAGGGGGATGAATACCATTGAACTGCTGACATCTCAGGTTTTGAATTTTTAGTTTTTCATACTTTACAATTTTCCCTGGTTTTTTGGGCTCTACTGTGAAAAAAAGAGCACATGATTTACAAATAAAAATTCTCAGTTAAATTGATCAAAATCCCTGCTTGAAATACTCATCGTTGGGGGCTGAGAACTTTTACAAGGCACTGTATACCATGAGGGTGTTTCCCATCAACAATGCAGGAACATTATATACAGTGCAACATTCACTCTTCCAAATTATCTGCCAAAAATCAATGCAGGGCTAAAAAAGACGATGAAATGCTTCCCAAAGAGAATTTCCACACAATCCAGCAAACACACTTCTTTTCCTATGTACATGAAAAATGATTCTTTCCAGTAGATTCACACCAGAGAATGAGACAAATCGCCACAGAATTTCAGATTTATTTTTCTGTACACCTTAGAACCCAATGTGGAATCAAATATGCTCTTGAATGAAAGTAAACATCCTTATTTTTAATGAGCATAAAATACATTTGTGTACATTATGACATAAGAATTCATGACAATCATTGTATTCCTAAGGTCCTACAAAACAGTGATGACAATCATTATATGATAATGAAACCCTCTTCTGTTTTGCTCTGATAACATTCTGAGGGCTGGAAGAAGAAAAGAATGATTTCAATCACAGATAACTCTGGGTAAATGGACTCCATGCAACAACAAATGGCATGGCTTGGTTAGGATCTCTTTTCTGTCATAAATTATTCAATCCCACTAAGGCGCCACAAGCCTCAATACATTTGGGATCCCAATTAAAAATAACCATGATGACAAGGCTTTCAACGTCTACTTCAGTGGAGTGTGCGAGGGAATAGGTATCATATTGTTTGTGGTGGGTTATTTAGAAATGAACAGGAAATGCTCTACTGGGTCCCACAAGGGCCTGACCTTAGAAAACACTTGAACTGGATAATTTAATCAAGTTTAGAAACATAGAAACAGAGAAAACCTACAGCACAATACAGGCCCTTTGGCCCACAAAGCTGTGCCCAACATGTACTTACTTTAGAAATTACCTAGGGTTACTCACAGCCCTCTATTTTTCTAAGCTCCATGTACCTATCCAGGAATCTCTTAAAAGACCCTATTGTTTCCGTCCCCACCACCGTCGCCACCACCGTCGCCAGCAGCCCATTCCACGCACTCACCACTCTCTGCGTAAAAAACTTACCCCTGACATCTCCTCTGTACCTACTTCCAAGCACCTTAAAATTATGCCCTCTCATGTTAGCCATTTCAGCCCTGGGAAAAAGCCTCTGACTATCCACACGATCAATGCCTCTCATCATCTTATATACCAGGTCACCTGTCGCTCCAAGGAGAAAAGGCCAAATTCACTCAACTTATCCCCCAATACAGGAAACATCCTTGTTAATCTCCTCTGCACCCTTTCTATAGTTTCCGCATCCTTCCTGTAGTGAGGTGACCAGAACTGTGCACAGTACTCCAAGTGGGGTCTGACCAGGGTCCTATATAGCTGCAACGTTACCTCTCAGCTCTTAAACTCAGTCCCACGATTGATGAAGGCCAATGCACCGTATGTCTTCTTAACCACAGAGTCAACCTGCACAGCAGCTTTTGAGTGTTCAATGGACTCAGACCCCAAGATCCCGCTGATCCTCCACACTACCAAGAGTCTTACCATTAATACTATATTCTGCCATCATATTTGACCTACCAAAATGAATCACCCCACACTCCATCTACCACTTCTCAGCCCAGTTTTGCATCCTATCAATGTCCCACTGTAACCTCTGACAGCCCTCCACACTATCCACAACACCCCCAAATTTTGGGTCTAACCTTTATGAGGATTTCTTGTTCAAAAATCACTAAACTGTAGCAATCAAATAGAAACAAATCAAAATAGCAAATGAAAAGGAACCCTTAAATGAAAAGGAGCCCTTAAAACTCAATAGCTGGGATACAATGGGGAATTTTACACAACCTTATAAAGCACTGGTTGGATGATTGACAGAACTTATGTAAGGTTCTGATGATTTACTTTGGAAAGTAAGAAAATATTCTGTACAAATTAGGCTGGTATTGTCATGGAGAATAAAAGTTTAGGGGGTAATTTAGATGAGTTTCAGAAAAAGCTGATAAGACCATAAGATACTGAAGTAAAATTTGGCCATTCAGCCCACTGAGTCTCTGCCATTCAATCATGGCTGATTTTTATTTTACAACCCAATTCTCTGACCTTTCCCCTGTAACCCCTAACCCCCTTACCAACCAGAAAGCTATCAATCTCAATTTTAATACAACCCAAACTTGATCTCAGTATTCTAAATGTGGTCTGACCAACATCTTATAAAACCTTAGCAGTACATTAATACTAACATTCCACTTGCCTTCTTTACCATTAACACAACTTGCAAGCTATCCTTAAGGGAATCCTGAACTACAACTCTCAAGTTTCTTTGTACCACCAGTTTCTGAATTCTCTCCCCATTTAGAAATTGGTCTACACCTTTATTCTTCTTACCAAAGTGCATAACACTACACTTCCACACACGAGGAAATCTGCAGATGCTGGAATTTCAAGCAACACACATAAAAGTTGCTGGTGAACGCAGCAGGCCGGGCAGCATCTATAGGAAGAGGTACAGTCGACGTTTCGGGCCGGGTCAGGACGAAGGGTCTCGGTCCAAAACGTCAACTGTACCTTTTCCTATAGACACTGCCTGGCCTGCTGCGTTCACCAGCAACTTTTATGTGTAACACTACACTTCCCTATCTTCTGTTTCATTTGCTACTTCTTTGTTCACTCTCCTAACCTATCTTCACTGTGGAAATTCCACATGTCAGAGGCCATGAAGTGTGTGAAGTTACCATAACTAGAGAGAAGGTTCTTGGGAAACTGAAAGATCTGAAGGAAGACAAGCTGCCTGGACCAGATGGTGTACACCCGAGTTCTGAAAGAGGGGGCTGAAGAGATCATGGAGCAGTTAGTAATGATTCTTCAAGGGTCACTAGATTCTGGAATAGTTCCAGAAGACTGTAAAATTACAAATGTCACTCCACTCTTCAAGAAAGAAGAGAGGCAGAAGAAAGGAAATTGTAGGCCAGTTTGTCTGATCTCAGTGGTTGGGAAGATATTGGAGTTGATTATTAAGGATGTGGTTTTGGGGTACTTGGAGACACAAGATAAAATAGGCCGTAGTCAGCACAGTTTCCTCAAGCAAAATTCTTTTGGAACTCTGAAGTAACAAGCAGGGTAGACAAAGAGAATCGGTTGATGTTGTGTACTTGGATTGGGAAAAGGTGCTACATGAGGCTGCTTATATCAGCTCATGATATTACAGGAAAGATTCTAGCATGGAAAAAGTGTGGCTGATTGGCAGGAGGCAAAGAATGAGAATAAAGAGAGTCTTTTCTGATTGGCTGCTGGTGATTAGTGAAGTTCCACAGGGGTCTGTGTTGGGACCAATTCTTTTTACATTATATGTCAATGATTTGGATGATGGAATTGATGGCTTTGTTGCAAAGTTTGCAGATGATATGAAGATAGGTGGAGAGGCAGGTAGTCTTGAGGAAGTAGAGAGGCTACATAAGGACTTAAGACAGATTAGGAGGATGGGCAAAGCAAGGGCAGATGGAATACAGTGATGGGAAGTATATGGCCATCCACTTTGATAGAAGAAATGAAAGGGTTGACTATTTTCTAAATGGAGAGAAAATACAAAAAACTGTAGTGCAAAGGGACTTGGGAGTCCTTGTGCAGGATTCCCTAAGGGTTAGTTTGTAGGTTGAGTATGTGGTGAGGAAGGGAAATGCAATGTTAGCATTCATTTCAAAGGACTAAAATATAAAAGCAAGGATGTAATATTGAGGTTTATAAAGCACAGTTGAGGCCTCACTTGGAGTACTGTGAGAAGTTTTTGGCCCTTTATCTTAGAAAGGATATGCTGAAACTGGAGAGGGTTCAAAGGAGGTTCACGAAAATGATTCCCAAATTGAATGCCTTGTCATATGAAGAGTGTTTGATGGCTCTGGGCCTGTGCTCACTAGAATTCAGAAGAATAAGGATTGACCTCATTGAAACCTATTGAATGGTGAAAGACCATGATAGAGTGGATGTGCAGAGGATGTTTCCTATGGTGGGAGAGTCTAAGACCAGAGGGCGCAGCTTCAAAATACAGGGCTGTCCTTTCTGAATGGAGATGAGGAGAAATTTCTTTAGGTAGACTGGTGAATCTGTGGAATTCTTTGCCACAGGCAGCTGTGAAGGCCAAGTCTTTATGTATATTTAAGGCAGAGGTTGATAGATTCTTGATTGGTCAGGGTGTGAAGGGATACAGGGAGAAAGCAGGAGATTAGGGCTGAGAGGAAAACTGGATCAGCCATGGTGAAATGGCCGAGCTGAGTCGATGGCCAAATGGCCTAATTCTGCTCCTATATCTTATGGTCTTATCCAAGTCCTCTATTTTACCATAATATTCCAAGTACTCAGAAATTTCTTCACTGTGGTCAGGATAAACACTCCATAATTTCCTGTCTTTTGTCTCCTCTCATCTTACCAGATTTTCCAGTCCTCTCAGTTCTATTCAAAAGGTTCAAAGGAACATCTAAACAAGCCTGATGCATTTTGGAAACAAGTCCTGTGCACTGATGAAGTTGAAATAGAACTTTTTGGCCGCAATGAGCAAAGGTATGTTTGGAGAAAAAAGGGTGCAGAATTTAATAAAAAGAACACCTCTCCAACTGTTAAGCACAGGGGTGGATCGATCATGCTTTGGGCTTGTGTTGCAGCCAGTGGCACGGGGAACATTTCACTGGTAGAGGGAAGAATGAATTCAATTAAATACCAGCAAATTTTGGAAGCAAACATCACACCGTCTGTAAAAAAAGCCGAAGATGAAAAGAGGATGGCTTCTACAACAGGATAATGATCATAAACACACCTCAAAATCCACAGTGGACTACCTCAAGAGGCGCAAGCTGAAGGTTTTGCCATGGCCCTCACAGTCCCCCGACCTAAACATCATTGAGAATCTGTGGATAGACCTCAAAAGAGCAGTGCATGCAGGACGGCCCAAGAATCTCACAGAACTAGAAGCCTTTTGCAAGGAAGAATGGGTGAAAATCCCCCAAACAAGAATTGAAAGACTCTTAGCTGGCTACAAAAAGTGTTTTCAAGCTGTGATACTTGCTAAAGTGGCTGTTACTAAGTACAGTACTGACCATGCAGGGTGCCCAAGCTTTTGCTTCAGGCCCTTTCTCTTTTTTGTTATTTTGAAACTGTAAAAGATGGAAAAAGAGTTTTCTTGCTTAAAATATTAAAGAAATGTGTCATCTTTAACTTTATGCCTTCTGGAAATCAGTTCATCTTTTACTTGCTTAGCTATTCACAGTAACAGAAATTGTGACTGGGGTACCCAAACTTTTGCATGCCACTGTATATGGTTTATCAAAAGTGGAAAATCTTATAGAGAATCTCTTTTGTAAAAAGTTAAAAGCAAATATCAACGGAGAATCAATCTACGACAAGCTCAAAATGTATACTGAGCATAAAAGTATTGTGATTAGGAACATGATGATTTGTGTAACAGATGGAGCACCATATATGGCAAGTCACATTTATGAAAAAAGAAATTCCGAGTCCATTTGCAATCTATCATGTAATTCATCATCAACATCTCGCAGCTAAAAGCCTCAGCCAGTGACTTTTTTCAAGCATGACCCTTGTAGTATCTCCTATGAACAAAATTAAAACTCATCCATTAAGTAGAATATTTTGTCAGTTAGGCCAAGGTAACAATGAAGAGTTTGAACTCTTGCTTCTTCACACTTAAGTGAGCTTGGCTGTCAAAAGGCTGCTACTTAAAACATTTCTTTGATCTTTTTGACACTGTGATTGAATTTTTGCTCAAAGTCAACAAGAGCTTGGGAAACAAGACTGAACTTCTACGTGGAGATGTGGCATACCTAGCCAATTGGTATGACAAAATGAACATTCCAAGTATGAGCAACACACATCAAAGTTGCTAGTGAACGCAGCAGGCCAGGCAGCATCTCTAGGAAGAGGTACAGTCGATGTTTCAGGCCGAGATCCTTCGTCAGGACTCTTCTTAGAGATGCTGCCTGGCCTGCTGCGTTCACCAGCAACTTTGATGTGTGTTGCTTGAATTTCCAGCACCTGCAGAATTCCTCGTGTTTGCGATTCCAAGTATGAACTTGCAGGGTGAGAATTTCAATTTAATCCAGGCAAAAAGTGCAGTGTCCACTTTTATCAAAAAATTAGAAATATATAAGCAAACCACTGGGAGAAAAATGTTCTCAAAATTTCCCTGCATGGAAAGTATGGCACTCTCTTTCATAGACATTAATTTGCAAGAGTACTGCTTACATCTGCAGTCACTGAAGAAGAATTTTCAGAATCGATTCAAGAATTTGAACGATCTGGAAATTCTGGACTGAGTAATTAATCCATTTCTTTGGAAGGTGAAAGAACAGGAAGAGAGCTTGCAAAAAGAAATTATCCAAATTTAGAATGATGAAAAAGCAAAAATGCTTTTCAAAAATGTTGGCTTTAGTGGTATGTGCCTACACTGTCATACGAATTCTCCTGGTCTTTAGAGAAGAGCCAAGCTGCTCTTTGTTGCATTTCCATCTTCCTAACTTGTTGAAAGAGGCTTTAGTGCAGTGAATCACATACTCACAAAAAACAGAAACCGCTTGGACATTGTTATGCCTGCGGACTTAAGGCTCTTGCTGTCACAACTTGAACCAGGTATTTCAACTCTTCCTAAAAACCATCAAGCTCAAGGATTACATTGATATCAAAGCTGCTGATAGCATAAAGGTACTGCATAAACTAGGTTTAAAGACAAATAAAAATTTGAAGCAGAAACATTTTTCTTATGTTAGCATGTGGTAGACATATTTTTATACTATGGGGGTGCTGGAAAGTACATTGTGCCTAAGAGGGGCATTGGCAGGTATGAAGGTGCTTTCAGAGGACAATGGGATTAAAAAGGTTGGGAAACACTGCTCTAGAATTTCTCACATGTTACTGGTGTTTTCCACTATCAATTCAGTTCCCCTACCGTTTCTTTGTTCCCACTAATACTTCCCCAGCATCATTTTCCGGCAATCCAATATCTACTTTTGCCCTCTCTTACCCTTTATAAAACTTTATATAAAACTATAAAACTTTTGCAATCTTCTTTTATATTATTGGGTAACTTACTCTCATCATTCATCACCTACCCACCCCTCCCCCTTATTGTTTCCTTAGTTGTCCTTTGTTGGTCTTCAAAGGCTTCTCATCCTTTGGCTTCACACTAACCTTCATCATATTGTCTGCCTTCTTTTGATTTTATGCAGTCCCTGACTTCACTTGTCAACACTAGTTGCCTTGTCCTCCCATCAGTATGCTTCTTCTTTACACTGGGATGAAATTGTACTGTATCTCCCAAGGTACTCCCAGAATGCTGCTTCACTATCTTCCCTTGAAGAATTCCCTTCCAATCAACTCTGGCACATCCTTCCTCAAGCCTCTAGTTACCTTTAACTCAACTGTAATGCTGTTACATCTGATTTCAGCTGTCCCTCTCAAACTGCAGGGCAAATTCTATCACATTATGATTGCTGCCTCCTGATAAATTAGAACTTTTTCCACTGGACAAGATATTCATGATGATAACTTTCAGCCTGAGATGTTTCGACCCAGGCATCTCCAAACAGAAATAGCACCTTCTCCAAAGCTTTACCAGTCATTCCTGCATATGGTCATCTGCTCCTTTTTCTGCTCCAAAGTTTAAGTGTTAAATTGATCTGCACTGCAATGCCATTTGTGTTATAATTTCATTATTTCTAACAATAAAATGCATACAACCTTGCTACCATTTGCTGCCCCAAGATTTCCCTCTCTTGCTGATATTACACTTAACACTTGTATCTCAGGGAAATAAACTTAAAGAAGATATATGAATTATTCTACACAGAACGGACATGAACTTGAATTTGAATTGGTTTATTATTGTCATATGTACCAGATACAATGAAAATAATGGCATATTTCTGTGCTGTCATGATGCTATGACTCTGTAAGATATACAATCTACAGCTAAGAGCTATAAACAAGAACCAAACCTATTGTTCTGTACAGCATCATATGCATATGAAGGCTCCATTACTTTATAATAGTTCAAAAATAACGTTTGTTAAAATAACTGTTACTAACTAGGTTACGACTACTTAAGCAGAAATATTCTCCTTCCTTCTGTTTTGACTATTTAAATTGTTAACTTTTATTTCTGCAGATTTTTCCTTTTCATTATTCTCTCCTAATCCAACCATTCTTTTCTTTCTTGATTTCACTTTCTGTGTCTGATTTGATTTGTTCCACTTCAATTTACACTTTCCTTTCTACCTCCTGCCTTCTGTTGTTCCCAGAAATCTTCTAATGGTGAACCAGCTGGCTTAGTTTGTTCAATATAGTCCTGGGTATTGTGCATTTTACAATGATGCCCTCAGCTGCACTTCCAGCAACTTAAACAAGGACACAACTTACTGATGTTGAGGCTCTGAGATCCATTCTTCCAACAGATTTTAACTTACTGGGTCTGGGGACTTGGGATGCCTTCTGAATTGGTATTGTATAACAGAACTGACCAAATACCCACACTGTTGGAGAACGTGCCTTTTGAATTAAATGTTAAACCAGCTGTATGTAACTTATTAAAATGCCTACACTCACTACATCCCTTTATAATATTTTCAAAATAACATGTCTGTTTACTTCTTGCAAATATTCTCCTTCCTGGCCTCGAAGAGCTTGGGATGCCTTTATGATATCTTAACAATGTCAAATTTTATTTACATTTATAATGGCAGCTTGCTATGTAAATTTTCTGGCTACCCTTGAACATCCATTCAACGTCGCACTTCATCATTTCTTAGTTCAGTTTTATTATGAGGGTGCTTCCTACCGACAATGCAACTACGTTATATATACCACAGGGTTTGCTTCTTCAAATTATTTTCCAGGAAACAATACAGGAGTAAGAAATACGATGCAATACTTCCCCAGACTGAATGTATTTTTGTTTGCTAAGCAATTTACTGAAAATGGCATAAGTCTTCTTCCCATCTCTAAGCTAGTTCATGATATTTCTGCTCAGAGTTGAGATGTTCTTAGACTGTGGACTCTGAGCATATGTGACATATCCACGTCTCAGTGATGATTAAGATAGCCCTGATTATCACCTGCACTGCATTTATAGTAGGAATGGAGATCCCAATGATCAAATAACTAATTCTTCACACACACATACTGTAGACATGCCCAATGCTAACTTTTTCAGACAAACAAAGGCAGCTCCTTAAACAGTAAACATTCTATGGAAGGGTAAGGCATGAATTTAAGTGGTAAAACTGCATGATTCATCTTTAAACAAGTGAATAGCAGAGAGGAAGGTGAATGGCAGAAAATGATAACGGATTACAGCAGACAGAAAGCAAATAGAGAGTTAATCCACATGGGTTATTAATATGGTGAAAAAAAATCACAAATATAATGGATCACTACTCATTGAATTAACTTACAGGAACCAGTTTCCAATACCATTTGGTTGGAGACTTCACACGTAGCAGCATCAAGGAGAGAGAAAGGATGGAAGCAATGAGGGGGAGAAAAAAGAAAGTCACAATTTTGTCAAGATTCATATGAATTATTTCTAAATCCTTTACTGTTCTTCACTGAATGATGAAAAGATAAAATGATTTGAACAGTTTTGTGAAATATTCCAGGTACATTTGTCTCATTCACAACTTTAAGTATAATTCTGTCTCTCAATGCATGCAAACTATGAAGGAAGAATGGTTACACGGTTTAAATGAACTATAAGAAAAGCAGAAAATGTTGGAAACACTCAGCAGGTCAGAAACAGAGTTTCTTGTCAGAACTGGGAAAATAGAACAAATTAATTATAAGTTAGGATAGACATGAAAAAAGGCATATCTGTTGGGCACGTTTACCATGGGGATAAGTAGTGATTGATAGGTTAATACCCACAGATAGACAGGTATCCCACCCTGCAAAAACTCATTTCAGGGAGGTAACACCATCAATTTGCGGGAGACTTCCGGGAGAGGTGGGATGTCTGCAATAGAGTAGCTCCTTAGTTGCTGGCCAGCTAGTTTAAATTACGTTAGCTATGCTAATGAACAAATGACACCTGTTAAACTCACCTCAGCACGTCTTTTACAGTCTTAACCCACCATGGGCAATAGAAAAGTCATTGTTGAAAACAGTGCAGCGAGCAACACTGTCATTATTTTGACCCCTATTAGGCAGGGGTACACTTTGGTGTAGTCTGGGATGACGTACGTTTTATATTTTTTCTTGGAAAACTCTGCCATGGCACGCTCTCGCTTGCTTTCTCTCTCGCTCGCTTGCTTGCTCTTGCTCTCTCTCGCTTGCTTTCTCTCTCGCTCGCTTGCTTGCTCTCGCTCTCTCGCTTGCTCTCGCTCTCTCTCGCTTGCTTTCTCTCTCGCTCGCGCACTCTCGCTTGCTTTCTCTCTCGCTCGTGCACTCTTGCTTGCTTTCCCTCTCACTCTCTCTCGTTTGCTTGCTCTCTCTCGTGGTCGCTCTCACGCTCCCTCTTGCTTTCTCTCGCTCGCTCTCAAAAAAATTGATTTCCGTGATATTGTATATAATTTGCGGGCATCAGGGAGTCACTATTAATATGCGGGAGACTCCCGGAACTTCCGGGAGAGGTGGGATGTCTGGTGTGACAAGAATACACATAGATTAAGATGTTAGCTGTCCTGTGTGATCAGCAGTTGGTCTGCCACCTGTCTTCAGGAGAGAGAGAGATAAGGGAAACAATGGAGCAGCATTTGGAGATGTGTGATGAAGGGACGGGAGAGAGAGTAACAGAAGGAGAGAGCTGTCTAGAGCGGCCCCCCCTTTGAACCCTGAACTGTTTGAAGTGATGGACAGGCGATACCCCAGCAGGGGGATAAAAAGGGACAGGTTCGCTAAGGCAGGACACACACGACACCCGAGGTAACGAGACCCTGGAAGCGTGCGCCTCTCACAAGTCGGTGGGAAGCTTTTGGACGGCTGATCACGGGATCAAGCCTTAGATGCTCAGGGTGGAAAGGCACGATCGGCGGGAACCTGGTGTGTGTCCACCCTTGCCTGGGTGCCAGGTTCAGCGCAGAGAAACGGTCGTATCTGGAAACGGAGGGGTCACGGTCGGTGACCTCGGATGACATCACAAAGGACTCGCCCAAAAGCTGACTGCGAGGGTCTGTGTGTGGAAGCTGTTTTGAATATTCATTTGTTTTGCTCTCTCTCCTTCCCCCACACTGTCCATCTCCCACGGCAGCGATTACTGCGAACTGAACTGAACTTTGCATCACTTTGAAACTGGTCATTTGCCCCTAGACAACGATAGAGCTTGATTGATCCTGTTATCTTAATTCTGTGTACATGTATGTTTATCATTGCTGAACTGTTGCATTTATTATCCTTTTGATAAGAGTACTGTGTTGCTTGTTTCTTTAATAAAACTTTCTTAGTTCTAGTAATCCAGACTCCAACTGAGTGATCCATTTCTGTTGGTTTGGCAACCCAGTTACGGGGTACGTAACACTGGCTAGAGAACAACAATAGATAAAAGAAATGTAAAATGTTGTGAAATATCCAGCAGACCAGGCTGTGCTCATGGAGAGAGAAAAAAAACAGAATCTGTATTGCAGGTAGATGACTTACAGCATAGATTGGAGAGTAATTGTACAGGCAGAGAAAGAGCATTACCAGAGATGTCAGATTCAATACTGAGCATTAAAGGTGTTCAGATGGATAGAGCATGCTCTGGAACAGCACAGAAAGCCACTGACAGAGGGTGGGAATAAAGGGAACCTTTTCTGCTTGGCTACTGGTGACTAGTGGTGTTCTGCAGGGATCGGTGATGGGATCACTTCTTTTTACTGTTACACAGTATGTCATTGATTTGGATGATGGGATTTATGGCTACGTGGCCAAGTTTGAAGATGTTATGAAGATAGGTGGAGGGTCAGGATGTGTTGAGCAAGCAGGAAAGCTGCACAAGGACTTAGACATATTAGGAGAATAGATAAAAGAAGTGGCAGATAGAATACAGTGTCACCAAGTGTATAGTCAAGTACTTTGGTGGAAAGAACAAAAGTGTAGGTGATTTTCTAACCAGGTAGAAAATTGAAAAATCCAAGGTGCAAAGGGACTTGGGAGTCCCTGTGCAAGTTTCCTTAAAGTTACCTTGCAGGTTGAGTTGGTGGTGCAAGTGCAAGGTGCAAGGTGCAAGGCAAGTGCAATGTTAGCATTCATTTGGAGGGGATAAGAATATAAAAGCAAAGATATAATGTTGAGGCTTTATAAGGCACTGCTGAGGCCTCACTTGGAGTATTGTGAGCTGTTTTGGGCCCTTTATCTAAGAAGGGATGTGTTGCACTGGAGAGGATTCATGAGAAAAATTGAGGAATTGAAAGGGTTATCATATGAGGAGCATTTCATGGCTCTGGATCTATACTCGCAGGAAGTTAGAAGAATGAGGGTGAATCTCATTGAAACCTGTTGAAAGCTGAATGGCCTAGATAGAGTGGATGTGGAGAGGATGTTTCCTGTGGTGAGGGAGTCTGGGACCACAGGGCACAGCCTCAGAATACAGGGACGTCCACTGAGAACAGAGATGAGGAGGAATTTCCTTAGCCAGAGAGTCATGCGGCTGTGGAATTTTTTGCCTTAGGCGCTGTGGTCAGGCCAGGCCACTGAGTGTATTTAAGGCGGATGATGATCAGGGTTAGTCAGGGCGTGAAAGGTTACAGGGAGAAGGCAGGAGAATGCTGTTGAGAGGGAAAGTGGATCAGCCATGATGAAAGCAGGCTTGATGGCCTGAATGGCCTATTCTGCTCCTATATCTTATGGTCTTATATCTTATGGACAGGTTGGTCCAAGTGGAGTGTGATGGAGAACTTTAGCAACAGGCAACAAGACACTCAACTTTGCTGATATGCTACTCTGTGAAGTGGTCACCCAATCTGGGTGTTGGAGGAGAACAAATTCTGAACATGATTGTGCTACACAAGAAGTGCAAGCGAATCTCTGTGTCGTCTGGAAGGACTGTGAAGTCCCTGGAAAGTGGGAAGGGAAAAGGTGAAAGAACAGATCTTCACATCTCCTGCAGTTGCATGAACATGACTGGCAGCCACATAGTTTGCAATACTTTTCTCTCTTTTAATCTATCTTTATTATTAATGTCACCATCGACAATAAATCACTACTTATCCCTATAGCATCCCTGATCTCACCCTATCACAAATATTCCCTTTGTGTTCCTTTCCCTTCCCACTCCTCTGAAATGTGATACTTGTTTTCTCTCTTTCCCAGTTCTGCTGACGGGTCTTTAAACTAAAACATTAACTTTGTTTCAATATCCGTAACATGTTTTAATATGACAGCCAATGATTTTTTCCCGCAAAGAGATTCTAAATATTTTTCTACTCTTAGGCTGGTTCTTGCTTTGAATGCAACCGAAAATGTAAAATTTACAAAATATTTGTTTACAATAAGTGACCTTGGGATTTCCAAAACTAAACTACACAGATCTTGCTGAGTGAGAGAGCTCCTGCAATGACACATTTGCTGAAGGAAATTCAGGCAAACTGGGCGGAAATGAATTTTCTGAAATCTTAAGTAAAAACATGTAAAAAGACACCACTGAATTTAATTTCTTAAAAGTGCATTTCCCAGTTTGGCCTATTTGCTGACCTTTACAGAAACATTAAAAAGAGTATCTACTGGCTGGACTCTGTAGAATGGAAACTCCATGGAGAACGACTGCATAAGGAGCAGGTAACATTGCACAGTCTGCCAATTTACAGACACAGATCAAAAACTATCATCTGGAACACTGAAGTGTTGAAAGCCTTGTTAACTGAGGAGATTAAAAACTCCAACAAGGCCCAAAAAGCAAAAATAATTGTAACATCTCATGATCTTATCATGAATTAGTAACAACATTCATAACGAAACATCTTAATCACACCAGATTACTAGCATTGCATCTACATGCAGGGCTTTAAATATGGACTCACAAAGATTGCAGTCCAAGTCCAGCAACTCCGATGCAGAATGCATCACTTCACATACAGAGGTTGTCAGGTGCTGTCCAGCTGTTTCAGAAACACACTTAAAGACCACTTTCTGTATAACTCAGCAATTATCTCAAAAACTACAATATCAGCAGAGAAACTATTCACCTTACAGTATTTCTTCAAAAACAGAATGCTTCTATTCAACCACTTTAAAAATAGTTGGGAACAATTAATATTCCCTTATTTGTTGCACCAATAAATGCCCTCACAGGCAAGGGAAACAATACACCTGTGCAATGTTGCCTGAAGAAAATAACATTTTTATAATTAAACAAATGAATTCTAATTAATGTCATGCTGTTAAAATTCAACAATGCGGTTATAGTGATGGATTCCATGCACACCAGCAGTATTTCGGAAACAAAAGGAATAAGTAAATACAGACCAGGTGTAGCCAATCAAGGTCTCCAGAAAACACACATCCAGTCATTAATGTCACTCAATTTTTTACCCCATTGTATTTGCCAAAGATCTGAATCCTGAGATATTATTATTATAGTGCACCTATAACCATATGAAACCTCTGAAAAAGTTCTTTTAAGTATTAAGTAAACATCATTAAATTACATATAAACATTAAAATGACAGCTTTTTAAATATATTTTCATTCAAGGGATGTGCACTTCACAGGCTGAGTCAGCACTTAATTGCTCATCTCTAGTTGCTTTGAGAACATGGCAGTCTACTGCCTTTTTGAACTGCTGCAGCTCTTGAGGTATGGGCACATCCATAATGCTGTGAAGGAGAGTTCTAAGGTTTTGGCCAGCAATGTTGAAGGAACAACATTCTTGCAAGTCAGAATGGTGTGTGGCTTATGTGGTGGTGTCCCCCTGCTCTTGAGGCCCTTGTCCTTCTCGCTTGCCGAAAATGTTTGGAAGGAGCTGGCCAACAATCTTGGCTGGTTGCTGCAGTGCACCCGCACCCTGTGGATGGTACAAACCACCTCTACCGTGCATCAGTGAAGTGAGTGAACAGTTGTGAATGGGATGCCTACCAAGTGGGCAGCTCTGTCCTGTGTGGAGCTTCTTGAGCTTGCTGAAGCTGTGCTCATCGAGGCAACTGGGAAATGTTCTATCACGCTCCTGACTAGAGCCTTGTAGATGATGAACAGGATTAGGAGAGATGGGAGGCGAGTTACTTGCCACAGGATTCTGAGCCTTTTACCTGCCACACTGTGTATATGGATACTCCACTTTAGTTTCTGTGCATTGGTAACACCCACCCCCCCCAACACACATCCCTGAATATTGATAGTGGAGGATACAGTGATGCTAATACATCTAATGACAAGAAGTGAGCGATGGATTTTCTTGTTACTATCACTGCCTGGAACCTGTGTTACTTGCCACCTATCAGTCCTGGCCTGTCTTACTGCACTTGGTTGTGGACTCTTTTATTGTTTGGGGAGTCACAAACGCTGCTGAACATTGCGCACGTCACTGAACATCACAACTTTGTATTCTGCACTTTGGACAACTTCCTACATTGTCAGGTCAGGAAGATTTCATTGTTGTAGCTGTACTGAAACAGACTGACCAAGCATGTGAAAAGTTCTGAAACATTAATTCTGTTCCTCTCTTCACATTTCCAGAATGTCCTGCTGAGAATTTCCATAATTTTCAGTTTCAGTTCAAACTCATAATATTAATAAATAAAGACTATAACCACTTTTAGTTTCATTTGTTTGGAAACTGAAGATTAGTGTACGAGTATTTTACTTGCCAGTCTGTTTCCCAATGATTCAAATAGAACTGTGATGCGTTAGCCGTTGAGGTTGGAACTCAGATTTACCTGTCCTATTACAGGATGTACTTTTGCATAAAACAACCAAATGAAGAACATCAAACAAAATATGTCTTATAGTTGACAAACAACAAATAAATAAATAATTCTGAGAACAAAACAGGAATTAGCAGGCTTTGTTTGCAAAAAAAATTTTGCAGGGTAATATCTAACGCATAAGAGATGAGAAAAAAATGCAAAATACATGCACATGAGATGCACGGATTATAATTTTTTCCCTTCAATTCCTCAGAACATAGAACACAGAAAACCTACAGCACAATACAGGCCCTTCCGCCCACAAAGCTGTGTCAAACATGTCCCTACCTTAGAAATTACTAGGTTTACCTATAGCCCTCTATTTTTCTAAGCGCCATGTACCTATCCAGAAGTCTCTTAAAAGACCCTATCGTATCCACCTCCACCACCATTGCTGGCAGCCCATTCCACGCACTTACCACTCTCCGAGTAAAAAACTTACCCGACATCTCCTCTGTACCTACTCCCCAGCACCTTAAACCTGTGTCCTCTTGTGGCAACCATTTCAGCCCTGGGAAAAAGCCTCTGACTATCCACACAATCAAAGCCTTTCATCATCTTGTACACCTCTATCAGGTCACCTCTCATCCTCCGTCGCTCCAAGGAAAAAAGGCCGAGTTCACTCAACCTATTCTCATAAGGCGTGCTCCCCAATCCAGGCAACATCCTTGTAAATCTCCTCTGCACCCTTTCTATGGCTTCCACATCCTTCCTGTAGTGAGGCAACCAGAACTGAGCACAGTACTCCAAGTGGGGTCTGACCAGGGTCCTATATAGCTGCAACATTACTTCTCGGCTTCTAAATTCAATTCCACGATTGATGAAGGCCAATACACCGTACGCCTTCTTAACCACGGAGTCAACCTGCACAGCTGCTTTGAGTGTCCTATGGACTCGGACCCCAAGATCCCTCTGATCCTCCACACTGCAAGACTCTTACCATTAATACTATATTCTGCCATCATATTTGACCTACCAAAATGAACCATTTCACACTTATCTGGGTTGAACTCCATCTGCCACTTCTCAGCCCAGTTTTGTATCCTATCAATGTCCCACTGTAACCTCTGACAATCCTCCTCACTATCCACAACACCTCCAACCTTTGTGTCATTAGCCAACTTACTAACCCATCCCTCCTCCTACTCCTACCAAATTTCTGAGTGTAGGTGAGTGGTTTACTTATTCTTTATCTTTTCAATTAATTTCTTGAAGTTTAAAATGCTCTGAATTATTTTATATGTTTCATTTGATGACTCAAGCCTATTTGAGTAGCTTTTAGATGTATCCACTTGTTGGAGGCATCTGACACTAGCTCGGGACGTTGACTAGCAAGTTGTCAAAAGACTATCAGAGAGTTCTGGGAGCTGAAAGGAAGGGAGTCTGAAGATTCGCTGGTAGGAGGACTCTCTGGTGCAGCGGGTCAGCTTGGACAGGACTCCATATATAAATCATGTTTCTGTGGTTGGGTGGGCAGCAACTAAAATCAGGGCTATCCCGCTTTACTGTCAGTTAATGATATCTTGAAAGAAAACAACGCAA